>NW_027114396.1:0-520 GCF_000696795.3 Halyomorpha halys | reverse complement strand
AGATACGAGACGACGTTTACGAAGGAGCTGGAATAGGGAACTCTTAAATTGATTTTTAAATTTCAATTTTAATTGAGAGTCAAGGTTAAGGTTATGGAGTTGAGCTTTGGGGCTTCACTAAACCTTCAATTTTCTCTCGTATCCAATCCTTACAGTCCAAAATCCTTCGTGAAATCTTCAATGCTCCTTACTTTGTCACAAATAAAATCATACATATAGACCTTAATGTTCCATATTTAACCGATCTAGTCCGAACCAGATATCACTCCTGCCATTATAAACTCTCCAACCACTCAAATCCCCTAGTTTCTAACCTTGCATCCTCTTCCATTTCTGAAAATTCTTTGAGGCGCCTGTAAAGAAGATGGCCACGAGACCAGCTAATGTAAAATGTCATTAGAGTGCTACCAATGGGTAGTTTCTTTATACACCTGTAACACTCCATTTTAACTAAGATCAAATTTACTGAATGTATTATGTAATATACAATTGTAAATTTCAATAAGAATATTAAAAAAAA
>NW_027114395.1:341563-355007 GCF_000696795.3 Halyomorpha halys | reverse complement strand
ATATAAAGAATAATAAATGTATGTAGTTATAACTTGAAAACATTGTGAATTATGTTAGTTCGTACATTTTATCTTGAGGACTGGTTAGCACCACTGTTTGTTGTTTTTAAATAGAGTATTTCTCTTTGCAATAATTATTCGAATATGACTTGCAAATAATAATGATTGTATTCTAATATAATATAACCTCTTCCTAAGTTTAATTATCTGATACATGTGAATTCGACTTTATTGAATAATTAAATAAGTACCTACAACGATTGTACTTTTCTAGTTTTGGTCATGTAAAATATTACAAGATATTCTTTCTTATATCATAGAACTAATATTTGATATGTGCGTTTCGAAAGGTTGATTAATGCCAAATTCTGCCCAGCCAATCCAAATAACCTATTCACAGGCGTGCGAATGCACGATTTTACCATTGTGCGGCATATGTGTTGTGCCACCTTTAGATTCGTTGAATATGAAGGAAAAAAAGAAATGCAAATTAAATGCTGGAATGTGCAGTATATTTGCTGTTTTAATTTTTTTTTTGTCCTTTTTTTATTTTTATTTTTTTTATTACTCAATATTTTCAGGCTGCTTCACTTGCAGTACCGCTGACATGTGCTTGGGGCATCCAATTTGGTAACAACTGCTTTAGAAGGATGCGTTGATTTTTTTTATGTAGTAGAAATTTGTTGTTTGTTTTTTTAGTACTTTTTAACGTACAGCTCAATCGACGATATGATGAATTTAATATAATTTTATTGACGCAATGATAAATTGCGTAAATATTTTATGTTGTCAGATAAAAACAAAAGGTGTAAGTAGTTCTTATCGTTTTGTAAACAGAATCTTGCGTCTTTATTTTTGAGGATGAATCATTTAAATAAATATATATTTTACTTAGCAAAAGTTTTTTCATATCACCTTAAACACTATATGAACAGTATTTCGTTTTATTTCTTTTTTTGTATTTTTATGATACGAAGAAAATCCCTCCTTGAATCATTATATATTAATTGAATAATTATATATTAAAATACTCATTGTAATTTACATATTTATCTTTTTAACAGAAAAAAAATAAATAAATAAAACCTTCAAAGTATAGTAACAAGGAAAATTATGATTTGGTTGCCTTCAGCATGATTAACCCGAAAATTCTAAATGATGAGGTAATATATTTTTGGTGTTACCTAATTCGAAGTGAAATTACAAATCCCTAATTACAGTAAGTAATATAAAAATAAAATAAAACCTAATGTGTAGCACTTTATTTTCGATTGACAAATGTTTATTTATATACTTGACGAGCCAAAATCATTAATGATCATAGACATTTTTAAACTTTTGTTGGAGAAATGTACCTTATTTCAGAGATTTCTGGAGTATAATTACTTTAATTTCTAATAGTAAATATATTATTTATTGGTTAGACATAGTTTTTACTGGCATTTGCCAGAGGAATTTCGAAGAACTATTTGTTTCAATGTAATTATTATTACAGTTAAGAAACTGGTTTTCAAAAACTGGATATTTATTAAAGAACATCTGAGCGATTCATAATATCAAACTCTAAAAACCAATTAAGGGTTCCCACTTCATGAGGCTGGGTGGATCCCAGAGGGGCCTTGAACCCACAGGGCTGACTCACGACTACAGATATATACATAAATATATTATACATGAGTGTAATATATTTATATATTAAATGTATAATAACAACTAAATTAAGGGAGTGCCTTCCCTCTCTACATATATACTATATACTGAAACAGCCACCGACTTGATAATTTTTAACATTTTGAAATTTAGTTCTCTTACATCATCCTTATATTCTTACATTATTGGTTACACCAATGTAGTGTAATCGGTAATTTGTAAGTTGAATTGTCTCTAGTAACAGGCTAAAATGTGACAAACAGAAAGTACCAGGTAGCTAGAATTGCTAACAATCTTGGGTTGTTCCTTAAACTTCCTGGTATCTTTTGTTGCTCCTTCAGTCCCTGCTTGGTACCATTGTCACATCATCATGACCGTGACATAGTGAAAGTTGTTATTCCTTGGTCCTCCAGTCACAGTTACATACATTGATCCTTCAGACATAGCCTGGTACCGCTGTCACACCCTTTTATTTCTGTTACTTATCTCTATTGATTGAATATAGATTACAAAAACATAATTAATATAAATAAAATGGGGAATAACAGTTCAGGAAATCACAGATGCATTTAATCGCATATAAATGATAAAATACTGAACATATAATCTCGATAGATTATTTGATTGATTCTAGAAACTTATGATACCTATACAATTAAAATTACAAACACACACCTTTAAATATTATTTATTAATTGTTCGTTAGAAAAAGACTACACATAAGATAAAAAAAAAAAAAAAAAACTGGAAACAACTATTTACATAAACCTTTTTATTTTTTTCACTTTCAAACGCAGCAGAAAAGAGTCGAGGAAAGGGTCTCCTTTTGCCAATGACATATTAGAGATGGTTTTATAATCCGTAGCGTGAGTGGTAATGTCTTAGGAGAAATCGCCACGATTTTCTGACGTGTAAGAGGGATCACACTGCTGGTAGAAAATCAAACATCTATGATTTTTTGGTTAATAGTTACAGTACAAAATTAGTTCATAAAACATATTTCTTTGACGTATTTGAGGACTGTCATAAAGTCGATGTAAGAAGCTAGTTACAAGAAATTCTAAATCGTAATACATGTCATTTCCGTAACCCAAGGCAATGAGAAACTGAAAACATCTTGTTTTATTGGCAGTCTATAGCACGAAAAGTATCAGTTAAAATAGCAGATTACAGTAACCCAACTCCAACCTCAGGTAATGTGGAGAACCTTTGGTAGGTAAAGACCAAAAAGTTCATTCATGTGACAAAATGTATTAGTACAAGAGAACAGAAAAAAATAAGATATAGTTTTATTTTCATCCCAATTTTTTATTACTTTAATAAAAAAAATGTATAATTACTGGTCAAAATTGATGAGTTTGCCAAGTAGTTAGGGGAAGTACAAAATGGCGGCTATTTTAAAACGTAAAAAAAAAAAATTCATGCAGGGCTCCCTATCTTTAAAACTACCTACAACACTAAAAAACCTAATAGGAGAACATTTAAAGTAGAGTAAATTTGCTAAAACATGAGTTCATAGAACTATTTACGTTCAATAGTTCCTAAGATTTCATCAATATCATATAAAAATTATCATAAAAACTAATACTTCTACGAGGAAAAAATTCATAAAGTACATTACAGTACGCTATAGTTATTACCAGCTGTGATATTAGTGCTAATAGACATCTGTACGTCTAATGATTCCTGAGATATAGATTTCCAAAAATAAATTCACCGACTACTGATTTATCAGCGCATTTATGAAATTTTGCTTTTTAAAAAAGTATATCTTGGGAATTATTGCACGTTAGCAATAATAGTTCTATTTTTGCGGAATGCGCTAGGCCTGTTTTTCGGTCTTTATTTTTGTTTTAGTTTAATGATTTTTTTCCGATACTGGTTATGTTACAGGGTTAGTTTGACAAATTTCTTGATTAGAAAGAAAAACTTCACGATCTCGGTAAATGCAACAAATCTTTATATATTGTCATCACCTCATCAAGCAGTGGTATCCATGCTACTTAATATTTATTTTTGCAATAAACAATCTGATAGTGACGATTGGTACCGTCAGTAATTTCTCTACTCTTTCTTGTTTTTGACGTGACAACGTCTTATAAATCATTTTGCGGGATGCCATGTTAGAAAAAGTGTCCCGTAACGGAAATTGACTTCGTTTAACATATGGATATTATATCATATGTATAAAAATTAATTAATGTATAACCAAGCAAAAATAAATATCTGAATTCAATATGTGAACTGGTTTATTATTTCAAATATATAACATTGGATTGATTTTAATTTATATTTATGTAATATTAGCATAGAGTATACGTTGTCACGGAAATATGAGGCCTACACGGGCACGGTTTTTTTTTCCGTTCTTTATTTTTTTCAAGTCTTTTTATTTCTAATAATAATAAGAAGATATCCAGTCAAGGAGAAACCTGATGCCAAGATTTCAGATTTTTTTAAAAATAATTATTTTTAAAAATCGTAAGGTATGCTACAGCTTTTAATTTAATTTTTTTAAAAATCTTATAACATTTTTTTTAATGTATGTAAATTTTATTTTTCCTTTTTAATCATTTTATACTCACCTACTTACCAATTACTAAATCTACTAAACTTTTTTATTATCTATTTCTTATTAAATAAGGTGCCAACCCTGAAAGAGGTTTGTTTGTATATAGGCTTCGTACAGTAGGTAATAAATAAATCCTTGTTTTCAATCGAAAAATGAATTAAATGCCTTCAAGGGAAATTACATTTAATCAATAATATATAAAAACAATGTTTAACTTTTTTTTAGGATAGTGTAAATGTTTTCGTAATAATACAAGTATTGGCAATGTTTGATGGGCCTTCAATGCAGAAAATATGACAAGGATTGACCAGGTAAAGGTGCAAGTGGTTTTCAGGTATTGTGATCTGAACAAGTTAGGACGTGCAAGCTGTACTCTTATTACACTGATACCGCATTCGAAGTAGCAGGTACTTACAGTTAGTTAGTCATACAAATTTTATTTTAATAAATTTATAAGTTTTTGAGGTCATGATAACAGATTCTTATCATCATGACGTGTTTTTAACTGGGATGACGGATACGTGTTCGAAATTGAACTCTCAAACGATTTTCAAGTACGAATCATTTAAATGAATGAGTCATCAAATAAACGTTTGCTCGAATTACACCTTGAGGATGTGTTTTATCGGAATAATTACCGATATAATTCTTCATTTAAGATATCTCTTTCCATCGGAAATTTCAGATAGACCTACCAAGTTTAATTCCGAAATTCTTAATACACCAAGGGAAAAAATGGGTTAGAATGAGAAAAAAAAATGTATTCTTACTTTTCAGAGTTTTAATTAAAATTAAATAATGATAATAGGTGTATCCAGTTTTTTAATACCTCATTTACAAGTTCTTTTTGATTCAATGATATTTTAAACGCGAATTTTGTGAACGTAATTAATTGTTTTTAATGTCTGAAAAAGGGAGGCTAAATAATCAATGTGTCTTTAGGAAAAATTATATTTAATTGAAATTTTAAATACATACTATTTTTGTTTAATAGTATGTATATATGTAGTGTTTAATAGTATGTATCTATATGTGGCTTGAAGCAACAACTAATGACCAATTCCAAATTCAGAAAAATGAATATTAAAAACTGAAACTGAAGGCTTTAAGGAAGGGAAGATGTGCGCATGTTGTTTTGGTATGAAAAAATAACAGTTACACGCTTTTCTGAGAATATTGTTTGTACAAGTACAAGTTTTATCTTTGATAGACAACGTTACCTAAAAAATTAAAAACCTCTAAAAAAGACATTTTGGTTATTTTTTTCTTCAAGCTACAGATAAATAAATACATAAAGTTTAAACATTGAGAATTCATTAATATAACCATGTAAAAAAATATGTATCGGAAATCAAAACTCTGAGATTAGTGCTTAGTTAGTTAAATGGTAATAGTTAACTTAGGGGACTAAGTTCTAGGGGGAAGTTCATATTCTATTTTGTTAGACCGCAGACATCCTCCGAAATCATACGGCCTTTCTGGAGTACCTAAACCCGGACTCATGAAATTAGTTGGAAACCTGATCCTTCAGTCAGGTTGAGGAAACTAGTGGCCTGACTTCCATCCATTGTTTGCTCTAATCAAGTTAGATTAACAAAATATTTTTTTCCGAATTTGTATAAAATTATATTAATATTTTTATTTATTTATATTATGGAAAATTTTCGCAAGAAAAATTTAAAAAACTAAAAAAACCTGTATTATAAATTTTAATGGGAAAAACGTGGTTTGTTAAAGCTTTGTTAGCCTCATCAAGTTAGGTTTATAAAATAAACAATTTTTTTTTCAATTTGTTGGAAATAGTTATTTTATTTCAATATGCCCAGGTGTACATGACAGGTACGTCAAGTTATATTAAGCATGATTTATTCAGGTGAGTTTCTGCAACAACTTATTGGGGGAGGGAGTGACAAACATAAAATTTCCCGACTTACCAGAGAATATTCTCGGAAATGTATCCTATTCATAAGCATTACTGTAAATTTGACCTGTCTAAAAAGAGTTTATAAGTAATTTTGAGTATAATAAGCTCCTTAAGCAATGTTTTACCACAATTTTCGCGGTTAGTCATAAATTTCTCTACTTTTCAAATTATTTGAGGTAATGACAATAAAATGACATCCCCTGTCAACTCTCTCCTTCGTATGGTGCCCATGGACATTATATATTTCCTAAGTATGTTTAACATAATTCCAAAATATTCCAACTAATGATATTTTATTTTATCTACATAGATAGTTATACACGATTAAAAAAAAAAAATGTTTATTAATAAAGCAACAGTCAACAGACAATTTTAGTCGAATTATTTTAATTGTAATTTATAATTTAAAAATAATAATTCAATTCCAAAATAATATATCTGTTTTACTTATAATATAATAAAGTTTTACCAAAACCTTGAGGACTTAACAGCTGGGCCGGAAGAGTTAATAAGCGTAAATTTTGCGTGTAGAAACCTGCATCATCTATATTCCTCACTACTCCCTACCTTCCCGCGTAAGACACAAAGGTTTTTCCAATTATGGTTCGTAAACAGGATTTAATTACAGTGAGCAGATGTGCATATTATTTTTCAGAATATAATGATTTCACCGGCATTGTTCAGGAAATATTCATTGCTAGTAATAATAAAATAATATTCAATGCTTTAATTGTTGAATAATAATTAAAATATGTTTTCCACGTTTAAAGTATGGTAAAAAATATATTAAGTACATTGAGCAGACTGTATCAGAAATTGTAAAAGGAAATAGTACAAGAGCCCTAGAGGAGAAAAAAGGCAGTTATCTCACCCCAATTTTAGATTACTTTAATGAAAACTATGTATAATTAATAGTAAAAATTGATGAGTCTGCCAAGTATATAGGTAGGGAGAATAAAAATGGCGGCTGTCTCAAAGCGATAAAAAAAACTACTTTTTCATTCCGAGCTCTATATCTTAAAAAGTAGGAACAGCACAAGAAAACCTAAGAGAACATCATTTAAAGAAGAGTAGATTTTCTAAAATATGAGCCCTAATAGAATTATTTACGTTAAATAGTTTTCGAGATATAGCTTTTTAAAAAGCATCATTTCATAAAAATGTTGTATGGAACGAACTGAAAGATCAATAGTAAGTGAATTTATTTTGAAAAGAAACAATCATACATAAAGACCTTAATGTTCCTTATGTAACCGACCTGGCCCGAACCAGATATCAATCCTTCCATTATAAACTCCCTAACCACTCAAACCCTCTAGTTTCTAACCTTGCATCCTCTTCCATTCCTGACAATCCTCCGAGGCGCCTGAAAAGAAGATGGCCACGAGACCTGCTAATTAAAATGTCATTAGAGTGCTGCCAATGGGAAGTTTCTCTACACGCCTGTAACACTTCAATTTAACCGAGATCAGATTTACTAAATGTATTATAATGTACAGTTGTAAATAGCAATAAATAGATATTAAAAAAATATTTTGAAAAATTTATATCTCAAAAACCATTTGACGTATAGATCTCTATTAGCACTCAAATTAAAGCTAGTTTAATAAGCTATAAAGTAGTTTATGATGTTTATCTTCGTAGGAGTAATAGTTTACATGAAATTTGCTAAAATAAATTGATTTAAGTTGTTGTTCGGACAAATTTTCATATTCCTATTTAAATATCATAAAACCTACTACCTCTATGAAGATAAGTGTCATAAATTACATTATAGTAAGTTAAATTTCCTTTATTTTGAGTGTTGGCAGACATATGTGCGTCTTATGGATCTAGAGATATATTTTTTCAAAAATCCAACATTTGATACGAACAACTAAAAATTAACATTTTGTGAGTTTATTTTGTCAAATATGATAAAAACTACTATTCCTAAAAAGATAAACTTAATTAACTATTTTGTAGTGAATTTAACTAGCTTTAATTTGAGAACTGGCAGACATCTATACGTCCAATGGTTTCTGAAATGAAGTTTCCATAAATCAAACTTATTGTCCGAACAACTATAAACCAATATAATTTAGCAAATATCATGAAAACTACTAATCCTACGAAGGTAAATCTCAGAAACGTTTTTATAGTCATTAAACTAGCTTTAATTTGAGTGCTAATAGACATCTGTATGTCACATAGTTCATGAGACAGAATTCTCAAAATAAATTAACTAACTACTAATCTTTCAGTAGATTTTTAAGAAATGTTTCTATTTAAAAAGCTATATCTTGAGAACTATTGGACGAAAATATCTCTTGCAGATAGATAGATAGATAGATATGCTCTATTATTTCAGCCAATTTACTCTTCTTTAAATAATATTCTCTTAGATTTTCTAGTGTTGTAGGTAGTTTTTAAGATATAGAGCTCCGAATGAAAAATTAGTGTTTTTTTAAGGTTTTGAAACAGCCGCCATTTTTTATTCCCCCTACCTATACATGGCAGACTCATCAATTTTGACTAGTAATTATACATAGTTTTCATTAGAGTAAGCAAAACAACAGGATAGAGATTTCCAATAAATTTTTTTTTTCCATTTAAATAGAAAGTTAATCTTCTCTTTCTTTCATTTAATTAACAAAGAGCGAGGGATTAGGATACAGAATCAAATAAACTAATTCCTTCGTTAATATTAGTTAATTATTACATGACAAAATTAATATCCATTGCACCATCATTAATGTAAAAGACAAGCAAGAAATTTTTAATAAAATACACCAAAAAGATTTAGATAAGAGGAATTAAAGGTGTTTAATTACTGAAAGTACATTTTAATATGTGTCATAATTATAGTTTACGATAATTTAATTTAAATAGATCAAAATTTAAATTGTTATTTCCATTCTTTGTCATTTTCATTTCTATTTACGTAATATAAAAAAGTGGTATACTAGATGGAGCATAATCCAATGGATGAACTAATTTACTATTTTTTCATCATTCCTACAAAATTTTTGATGGTTTGGAATGCGTATTTTAATTTTTTTCTTTTAATAATTATAATACGGAGTTCTATCAATTGGTAGATTCTCTACATGTCTACATCACACAATTGTATAACTATAGTTATAAATGTTAATAAATAAATTTAAAACAAAAGTTATTAAAATACGGAAATATATTTTTTTTTAACATTTAGCAAGGAATAGTACCAAAACGGTACAAGTGAAATAATTTCATCATCTAGTAACTGTACTTAAATTTGATTTAAAAATAGCTACAAACCCTGATTGGTAAAAACTTACTACCCTATCCCGGAATGTAAGGAGAGGTGAGGAATACAGATGAAGCCTACAGGTTTCTACACGCAAAATATACGACTTCTTCCAGCCCTGAAATAAAATGCTCATGTTCGAGGTAAAACTTAAAACTTTTGACATTGAATTTTAAATATAAAGTAACGAATTCAAATTTAGACAGTACATTCTTTAAAAAAGATTTTTTTTTATACATACATGATAAACTTCATATTGTAATGTACAAATAAACAAGATACATATGTTGCAAATAAACATGATTATGAAACAGAATATTTCATCTGTCAAACAACTGAAAGTTTATGACTACATTATTGTTTCGAATTTTTTTTTTTTTTTTACTTTATTTAGTTTATTCACAACTGTAAAAGTATTTTTACAACCAACGAATGAGATGTAGAGAGAGAAAAAAAAAAGTCTTGAAGACATGAAGGTTAAGGTCATCCAATGATGCCTCTCCATTAAAATTGAAATTTTAAAATCAATTTAAGAGGTCCCTATTCCAGCTCCTTCGTAAACGTCGTCTCGTATCTGGAAAGTATAGTGTTGATAGTCCTTGAATTAGAGGGTTAGTATGTGTTGGAAGTGCGTCGTGAAATCGTTTATATAATGATTTAATATTTAATATTGTTTCGAATAAATTTATAAAAGAGATAGATTATATGCTTGCTCATTGTGGGTAAACGTTCTTATACAGCAGTGGCCACAAGTCGATCGCAAGGCCAATGTGGATTGATCGTCAATGTCTGGGGGTGGAATTCCGTGTTCCATAGACTTTGAAGAGATTGTATGATCCATGTTCTTTTAATTCCCAGGATGTGAGTTTTTTTGGCCCTTTTAATATTTATTGTTGTTTTTTACGTAGGTAGATAATCCATATATCTGTAGTTTAGTGCGATGTGTACTCAACGAGCTATTGATAGATTAACAAAAAGTAAATCATATTATTCTTTCATGATATATTTTCCTGGCCCAAAAAAACAAACGCGAAACTGAAATATTGAAAACAAATTATCAGTCATACTGCAGCTTTATAACAACTTTTTTATATTTACGAACAAATAGTACAACTTATATCCAATAGATAAAAAAATTAAAATGCATTTAAGTTTGTAAATATCTATCGTGTGTCGTAAAAGCAAATATTTTAGGTAACACATGCTATCAAAAGTTAGGTCAGGAAATTTATTTTCTTCATAAGCCTATATCTCGAAAACTTAATAAGTTATTTAAAAAATAAAAAATAGTTTTGAACATATATATTACTTATCTATCCATACCTCGCGAAACATAGTATGCATTTCACACCCCTTCTTCCCCCACAGACTACTCCTATGACAGCAAGTCGATCGAGACACGGTTATAAGATAAATAATAGATCTTATATACAGAAAAGTTGGCCCCCTCTGTTATATAGGAACTTCATCTAGGCAGGACGGACGGGTTATGTTGCAGGTTAACAAGCTGTATTTATCGTTATGAATCTTCTCGGCGCCACATCCCGCTTAGAGATAAATACTCTTACAGCATTTAAAGGTTCCTCCTTCGTTGGTTCCCCTTGAGGTATTTTTTGGAAACGGACATTCAGGGTGTGTTACATGTCTAGCCCATCTAATGATATTCTTTTAGTGAAGTTTTATCAACAACCCCGCATGGTTTCCTTTAACTCTACATTACTTTGCCACTGTACAAGTCAATTTGAACATTTTTTCTACAAGATTCTTCTCAGAATACACATTTTAACTCTTACAAGAGCCAGTTCCTGGTTGTAATAGCAACACTATGGTGTTTATGTTTGTACCGGTTTTATAAATGTCATATATTAGTGGAGCTTTCTTGTAGTACTACTCTGCAGCACCAATTGATATACGCACTATTTCTTTGATTTTCTCACCCATATGATAATGGCTAGAAACTGGAATTTCTTGCAGTAAACCGAAAAACGTGAAGTCGAAACCCAAAATACGTAAAAGTGTGTATAGAACACCCAAATCCTCCAAAAATCAATTTTACTGCGTAATTTATAATATTAATATGTAACTGGAAAGCTTATCCAACCCCGTTTGAATTATTTAGGTCAAATAATCTCGCTAAATATTTACCTAATTGATGCAAACATACAAAAAAATGTACAAAACTACTGTAATAAAAGGGAGATAGTCCAGATATCAAAGAAAAAACAAAAAACAGTAATAAAACTATTTAACGTGACCCAACGTTTCGTCACACGTTGCAGGACTTTATCAGGGCTAAAAAAGTTTATTTATTTTATATATTTTCTTGAATTTGCTAATATTATCCCCATTACTTCTCTATACCGTCTACCTTAAGTTTTATTTTTGTGGTTACCTGCATTCAGTAATTTGTTCATTATTTTCCTTTATTTTAGATTTTACTCATATTTCTCTTTTCTATCTTTTAATGTGTACTGTATTTTTGTATTTCTTTTATTTGTTATAATTTCCATTTTCATTAACTGTCTGAAACCATTTTGTAATTATTATTTAATTTTACTTTTCATTGCACATTTTATTTATTTTATTTTATTTCATTTCTACATCAATTTCCACATATTTTAAATCATAATTAACCACACCTCAGTTAATTATGTTTAAATATATTTTTATTCTTTGTTACCTCATTTAAGTGTTTTTAAAATCTTTTTTAGCTCTGGTGAAGCCCTGCAATGTAGGGCAAAACTTTGGCTCACGTAAAATAGATTTATTACTATTTTTAGTTTTAATTTGACCGTACCCTGGCCATTTTCCTTTTATTACCACACTTAGGCAATCAACGATATTCTAATAAATTTCTTTGATCAAAAAATATTTTTTTTCTTTATTTAAAGAGCTAACTGGAAAGTTATTTGTATTTAATGATTTTTTAATTGTATAATGAAATCTGAAAAACACAATTTAAAATTTCTTAAAACTACAATTTTAAGATTGAGGAATTCGTAAAATCTTAAATGCTCGCTACTTTGTCACAAATAAAATCATCCACAAAGACCTTAATGTTCCATTTGTAACCGATCTAACCCAAACCAGATATCAATACTTCCATTACAAACTCCCTAACCACTCAAGCCCATTAGTTTCTAATATTGCTTCCTCTTTTATTTTGGACAATCCTCCGAGGCGTCTGAAAAAAAGATAGCCTCGAGACCTTATATTGTAAAAATGTTTTTAGTGTGCTACCAATAGGTACATACATGCTTTTACCATACCATTATGATTTCCTCAAATTTACTTGATGTGTTTATGTATAGTTGTAAATATCAATAAATAAATGAAGAAAAAAAAAAAAAGATTGAAGAAAGAAAAGGAGTTTTTAAAATATTAAATTTTGGAATTTTACTCCAAACATTGGATTTTACAACTCTGAATTCCGGAATTCTTTATTATTTGAATCTTGTTATTTACAAATAATAATATTGTAATTTGCAAATCTAGTCTTTGGTAACGACAAAGATGGAGATTCGTTCCATAAAAAATTTCCCTTTCCGGTAGTATGGTTATTTATCCAGTATAGCTATATGGTGAATGCTGTTAAAATAGACGGAAAACTTTGAATTGTCCTAAATTTAACAAATTAAATATTTTACAGAAGTAGCCTCCTCCATAAATAACTCGTGTTTAAAGATGGCATTAGAAAATAATTTTTTTTCATAAGCTCTTAACGTTTAATATTATTTTACTCAAGGATTTTCGTTTTCTGTCCCAAGGGGATTTTTCATTTTTTTTTTTTTGGAACGTTATATTTTCCTTTTAAAATAATTGAACGGGTTTATTTTTGTTCGTCGAACCCGCTCTGAACATAAATCAATTATAAGTGTATTTATTTATTGCTATTTACAACTGTAATACAGTTAGTAAATCTGATCTATGGTAAATTGGAGTGTTACAGGCGTGTAGAGAAACTACCCATTGGTAGCACTCTAATGACATTTTACATTAGCTGGTCTCGTGGCCATCTTCTTTTCAGGCG
>NW_027114395.1:332986-341513 GCF_000696795.3 Halyomorpha halys | reverse complement strand
TAATTACAAGAAAATAAAAAGTGTGAGTGTACATGGATATTTTTATTATAGCTAATTACATTTACATTTAGTAGATTCCGAAAATGATGACAGAAGTTAAGAAAACTTCAGTTACAATAGAGACATGTGAATGAAAATTTTTTGGCCTTCAAAAAAAAAAATGGATTAAAATAGTGCACTATAAACTTCCGGGTTTCTTAGATAAATTATTATATTAAAATTTTAACTAATTTTATAATTTCTCCATTATAATGACTTTTTTAAATTCATATCTTTGGATCATTCAGTCTGCTTCTTCATACATTTAACTAATGTACGGAACATTATTTTTTGAACAGTTAAACTGTAATGTATAGATAAAGTAATTGTTTTTATTTTAAAAAACATAAAATTTATCATCACCTGTTGTAGAGAAACTTCTTGAGGTGCAGTAGAGTAAATTAGTGTGATTCAGACAAATAGTGAAACCTTCTCAAAAAAATAAAATATTTATCAAAAAAAAAAAGAAATAAAAGAAATATTTTACTTATTAAAGAGAGATTTCCCTCAATCAAATTCCATTTCCTAGTCCTGGAATATTAAAAACATCAACAAACGTTAGATTTAATGAAGTTTCAATTCTAAGGCGAAGAAGTCTCACACATATTTTTTTTATATTTTTAAATAGCGTTTCATTGCTTTCCATATATTATAATTTTTATTTTAATTACTAATTGATTTTAATATAAGAATATCATTAAGTAGGAGCTAGTAAATATATTCCTGGATTTGACCTGCTGCACCAGAAAATAGTCAAGTTATAACCACATGGTTAATAGAGCCTTTTGGAGAAAAAATGGTACCAAATTATTATTACAATTAAAATTATGAAACATGAATTATCAAAATTAAAATAAACATTAGTGTAAAGTTAATGCTAAGTTACGGTTAGATGTAAAATGAAATGTAAGGAATGTGGCAGATCATCAAGAATGCTGTTTACCTTGACCGCGACGGTAGCTAGCAAACTAAATTCGATCTTCCCTTTCCCAATTATTATAATATTTAACAATAATTATAATATTTAGTAATTATAATAATATATAGCAATTATCATAATATTTAACTAACTTATTCTAACGGACCATTGAACAAGGTTATAATGCTATCATTTATTGTGTATGAGGTTCTAAGATTAAAATCAGCATACAGGGTTTCATTGTTGAGTGCACTAGTTGAAAATATGAATTAAGGGTCACAAAAAAAAGAAAAAAAACAACATAATTAATAAAATATTCACATCTAATCCAAATGGTATGTATTTTTACGAATTATTTAAGTTATAATAATTAAATTAATAGGTATACAACAACTTTATTAATGAAATTTAAACATTACTATTTATTTTAAATATATTTTTTCAATTTCTTGAGACGTAATTATTTATTAAATATATAATATAAGCTGTTAAATATTTAGATTGCCCTTGAGGATGGCCGAAATACGTTGGACTATTGATGAAATAAAAGTGTTGAGTCTATACAAGGATACAATTTTGATTTATTTAATAAATTACTGTTTATATTAAATCTTGTTCAAAGCGATTAACTCGAGCATTAAGATAGGATTGGAATCTTTCTTCCACAGCAGCTTTAGTCGAACGAAACTGGATATGTATTATAAATCACTGAATATTTTTTTATAACTACAGTTGAAGACACCTAATACACTTAGTAGTAATGTCCATATTTGTTGTATTGTATTCTATATATTATATATTTGTTATTCTATTATATATTTGTTATATTATATATTATATACAGTTATTCCAAACCGTCAATATTTCTGTTTTCACTATTGCCAGCAGTTGATAAGTGATATAATGGGTATGAACAATAAGAAAGGTTTTTTTTCAATTATTTTAGTTTGTTCTATAAGACATACTGTGAAACAAAAACCACGGGCAAAAGGATTTGTTATATTACTTTTATTCATGAGCATGTTTATATTTTTGAGATCGTAATTATTGCAAATAATAATAAAAATAAAAAACATTGTGTTTTGTATAAGAGTATTCAAAAGAACCTAAAATTAAATAAAACAGTAAGTACAATTTATATAATGCAAAAACTAAAAACAATATAGGTAATGCATACAGACTTGCCTTGGGCTCGAGTCATGAGGAACAAAGCCGGGAGCACTATTTGGAGATGTGCCAGCCACTTTATGAGTTATAAAAAGTTACAAAGTGTATAAGACGAAATAATATTAGCCAATTATAAAAAAAAAAAAAAAAACCAATAAGGGATGTATTTAATTAAATAAATTCAAATACAAGTTCTTTTATGTAGGAAGAGAACTCGTTAGTTATTTCCTCGGGGAGCAAAAATGTCCAAGGTATTCACTGTATAATATAAACATTTGCTTTTTTCTAAATATAATAATGTATTAAACATTCAGTATAAAGCAATATATTATTATGTAAACATTGATATAAAATATAGATACATAATTTATTATATGATTGTTTGAGAGTGTTTCATTTCATTATTAACATACACAATTTTGATCATATTACTCTCAACTTTTATTTTCAAAAAACTTCCCAACGTTTCGGCCCTCAGGCCATTTTCAAGGAGACAACCTTAAATATTGATGTCTTGTTTTTTTTGAAACTTATTTCCAGGCTAATTGCCCATGTCACATATAACTTTTTATACCTTAAATTTAAAAACTTTTTTATACAAATAATCCCCTGTTTTTCACTTATATTCATCTTCATGATGATAATGAGTGAAATCATAATATAAGTGAAAAAGAGGGGATTATTTGTATAAAAAAGTTTTTAAATTTAAGATATAAAAGGTTATATGTGACATGGGCAATTAGCAAATAAGTTTTTAAAAAAACAAGACATCAATATTTAAGGTCGTCTCCTTGAAAATGGCCTGAAGGCCTAAACGTTGGGAAGTTTTATTGAAAATAAAAGTTGAGAATAATATGGATCAAAATTGTGTATGTTAATAATGAAATTGATATAAAACTTTTCATTGTTTTTGATTAATATAAATATGAATTTTATCAAATCTAGCATTAATGAAGGATTTCCGAATCTGCTAGGTTCTTCATAATGAAGGATTAGTTTGTGTCTGATGAATTATTATATGTGTGGTGGAGTTATGTGGGACTTAAGGTTTTATTTCATTTTTGTTTTGTTATTTAAAATATTTTATTTGCCGTCACTCATGGATGGCCTTTGGAGGACGTTCAATCCAAGTTAATATAAATTAATAATTTACATTTTTTTTTAAATTATCAGTATTTTATGAATGTCAAAGAAACAGACTGAAAAGATAAAGGAATAAAGATGTTTGGTTTACACAGATTATTATTTAAAAACCCTATATATATATTTTTCTGAAATACACATTAAGAATCTCGTAATTTTTTTATTTAAAGGAATTTACTTTAAATCATATCTCATAACAATTATTTTTATATCGTATCTAAACAAAAAAATATAGATCATTAATATTAATTTTTACTTATCGATGAATGAGAAATAAATGTATATTTCTCAAGGGTTTATTTGTGGGGGAATGGGTAACTGAAAAAAAATGCCGATCGGTAGGTGGGCAATCTGTTAAAGAGGAGATAGCAATAAAAGGAGTAGAGCCGAGCCGACAGATCACCCAGCAAAAAAAGAAGAAAGTGAGGCGGTGTCTGGGCAACCAATGGCAAACCGACACGTCATTCCCTTCGGCACCGGTCTGTCCTCTCCTATAAACATGGTTCGGATATAGTCTCCATTATTCATTCTCATTATCTTTAACCTGAGGGTAAACAATTGAGAAGCGTTCTATACCAAGTTAACATATTGTCCTCTTATAAATAAAGAGTTTTTTTACTAACAAAAATTCTATTTCTAAAACTTAATAAGTTAATTTCAAAATTTTAATTTTCCAGTTTATAAGTGCTACAAATAATCATTTAAAATGGCTTATCTACATGCGGTACCCTAGAGTATTTTAAAAATAATAATTAAAAAAATTCACATTGTGAGGAATATATTTAAAAAAATTGTTTAGAGCCTTTCCCTCTCTCTAAATTTTTTTTTTTTTTTTATTTATTTAATTGATATTTACAACTGTATAAAAAATACTACAAGTAAATTTGATCATAATGACATAATGATATGATACAGGATGTAGAGAAACTGCCCAGTAGTAGAACTCTAAAAACAATTTACAATATAAGGTCACGTGGCTATCTTCTTTTCAGGCGCCTCGGAGGATTGTCAGGAATGGAAGAGGATGCAAGAATTATAAGTGCAGACTCAACAACTCTAAACCTGAAATGTCCAAGTAGGGTGAGTACCAGTTATTGATAGGCCAACCTTTCTTTTTTAAATACTAAGAGTTTGGTGCCAATTACCCTTTCAAAATTGGTCTAAGTTGTCATCTCAGGTTTTAGCTTACAACTGGAGTCAATCTTGAAACGGTATTGGAATCAAACTCTTAACACTTAAAAACAAATATTGTCCTATCTATAACTGGTGCACCTAACCTGCTCCATATTAAAATCTGTTAGCGAAGGCAATCCTGAATTTCCTTGTCAACGTTATCAGAAATAAATCTACATTTTTCAGATTTTGTACAAAAACAACAATTCTGCTTTCATAATAAACTAATAAAGTGGAATCCATAAGTGGTTATTAAAATTTGAAATAAAGATTAAGAAGATACAAATGAAATATGTAACCATTTGTAGTCAAAAGGTAGCCACCAAACATAATATAACTTTTACAATCGTGAAATATCGGCCATTAATTCGATTGTTGTTTATTATTTTTTATTTCTTTTCTGAAACCGAAAAGATAAGGTACAAAGTACAAGAAAAGAGGACTGACTCTCTTAGTCGTTCAGCGTGAATCATGAACTACTTTGCGGAGTGGCGTGACGTGTGACGACATCGGACCACTATCTCCTCATTCAGCCTTCAAGGACCTGTTTTTCCTGCTCCATTCAGATCTCTAGTAGCCTCACATGCGGTCCAGAACAGTCTTACAACTCATTGAAGATTAGCTTTGAGTTCATTTTTGTTATATGATAATAAGAAAACTATCCGATTTCATTATATCTAATGAATAACAAATTATAATTTTTTTGAAAAAGATAAAATAAAGCAAAAAGGAAGTTTGGTTCATTAAATAGACTTATAATTAGTGATAAGTCCGTTAATGTGTCTAGGTAATTAAATTAATAAATTTCTGATTAAAAACTATAGAACGAAGGTTAAATTTAAAGCTTATGTAGTACTATTTCTACGAATTTTTATGATCTACAACCTAATTTGTTGATATTTACGTTTCCTGTATATCTTATGTATATCCTGTATATTCTATAGTCTATCTTTATTTTGGTCCTTTTTATTATGCAAATCTAACATAATAGTCGATAAAAGTCAGTTTAAAAGGCACCCACGTTATACCAAATTTCCTTACTTTTTATAGACATCACAAACAATCTACTAATAATTTTAAGGAGATAAGCAATAACATTCCATCTTTTAGGAGACAAGTATTAGATTGGGTTAGTTCTGTTGTGATTTTATTTAGCATTATTTTTTTTTTAAGAAAATTAAAAACCGATTATTTAATAACTATATATAATATATAACGTCTCACTGTATAGTTAGTTTTCAGAATGGCAATTGTACTGTTTACTGGTAAACTCGTGTTGGAACAGATGTTCTATTACCTTTTTTAATGTCATTATTTATTACCTTATACGAAATTTCACAATAAATAATAATAACTTGTAAAAATTTGTAACTTTTCATTTTATGACTTTTTGTATGTATCCTGTTCAATATAAGATAAATATGACTGTTCTTGTCAAACCGCTCTTTAGAATTTTGTATATTTTAGTCTTTTAAATTAAAATATCTAAATAAGGGGGCGGAAAAAGTTTCCTCCGCTAAATATTCTTCTTTATCGGTTCAACGGTAAAATGGCTAAATATAGTTTATTACATTAAATTTTTTAAAATAGATGTAACCATATATATGGCTATAATATGTTTATTTATAAAAAAAAAGTACATAAAATGGATCTATTTAAATAATTAAAAACACATAGGCAATGGAAATAAATAATAACTATATATAAATATTTTGGGCAGGAGAACTGTTCTCCAGAACAATTACTCAGCTTATTAAAAGTCTCTAATTCCTCTTGACTAGAGCTACACTGGAAAGAGCTCAGTTGGTTGACATGTGAGGAATCAATGCCATACCACAGTTTGTTACAAATTTTATATTGATGTTTTTGTTTATTCAAAAATAAATACTGTATTGTTGTTTAAAATTATTAACTTGTTAAAAGCATTGTTTTTAAGAATATAACTTTTTTTGTTATTTATTTAGTTAGTTACAATTACACACAGGCCTCGACAGACGTTACACTTTGCCATTGTCTAGGTTTTTAATGATTTAAATAGATCAACTTCTTTGTATTTTTTTCAAATAAAGCACATTAAAAAAATGGCTAAATCTAATATTTTATTTTATTTTTTTGAAGAGGAATATTATGTTCATCTAGATTTTTTACTCTCATTGTTAGTTTCAGATTAACTAAAAATAAATATACAATACTTATTGTAGTAATGTAATACGATATCAAACACAGATTATATTACACGCATTATAGGGGCAGAGGAAGATAAATTAATTGGTAAAAATTATAAAAATAAGTATAAGAACGCAATAGAAATTTCTAGACATCCAATGTATTGCGTCATCGACTAATATGATAACCTGTGTTGGTTTTACAAAAAAACAACTGTAGCCTATTAATTCCTAAACTAATTATGTCTATTGGTACTGTTCAATGCACAGCAACACGTAAGCATTAAATATTTATAATATTAATGGTTAATAACTGGGTATCTGATGGCATAGAAAACAAATTTGAGATAATGTTAATATTATTGCCAGTCAATTGAGAAATGCAATCACATACTTTTTTAATTAATATAGATACTGAATTAATTTTTTATTAAATACTAAATGTAAGATTTTTAATCTGTATACCTACAGAAGGAAATCTCAAGTCCCCATGATGATTTCATATATGACGTCATTTAGATATAAGCATCGAATAAAAAGTCTTAATCTATTAAATATATGCAAAATGGCCTTGTAAAAGTGATGATGTCCCACTTAAATAGCCTTTCAGATTATGTTGAACTTCAGCCTTCGCCTATTAGTGAAGGCAGATCGAGGCTCAACTTGAACACCAAATCTAGATGGTCTGTAGTCTGGTTTGATTATTACCCATTATTTTATATTGACTATAAATCGTGTTGACGAAATTAAGGATCTAATAATTAACACTTTCAATTATATTCTGATCATTATAAGGAGGTGTAGATAGTTGACCGGAGATTAATAATTGGAGATGGTCGGAAGGGGGGGGGGAGCGGGACTTTAAAATAGAAGGAAGAATTATAATATTTATATAATTAGTTAAAATTTTAATATAATAATTTATCCAAGAAACCCGAAAGTTTATAGTGCACTATTTCAATCCATTTTTTTTTAAGTGTCTATGAAATTTTCATTCACATTCCTCTTTTGTAACTGAAGATTTCTTAACTTCTGTTACCATTTTCAGAATCTAACGAATTTAAATGTAATTAGCTATAATAAAAATATCCATATTGTTTCATACTGTGATTGGTATGCAATTGAAATTATTAATTATTATACCCTTGAGAATGACCGGAATTACCGAAACATAGGAGTTACAAGAAAATAAATAGTATGATACAATATGGATATTTTTATTATAGCTAATTAAATTTAAATTCAGTAGATTCTGAAAATGGTAACAAATGTTAAGAAATCTTCAGTTACAATAGAGAAATGTGAATAAAAATTTCTAAGACCCTTAAAAAAAAAATTGGTGAAATAGTGCACTATAAACTTCTGGGTTTCTCTGATAAATTATTATATTAAAATTTTAACTAATTATATAAATATTATAATTCCTCCTTCTATTTTAAAGTACCTCACTCTCCCCCCCCCCCGACCATCTTCTCCAATTATTAATTTTTAATCGTTATAAATTGTTTTCAAAAAAACATTCTGAACCATAAATTTCCTACTTTATTTACAATATCGCTGCAAACATATTGTTTCCTAATTTGAAAATGTTTTAGAGCTTATTGTCTAAGATAAGATTTGACAAAGCCATAATAGCCTACAACAGATTTATAACAAATGTTAGTTGTTATATTCTAAATAAGGCAGAAATTTATGGCTCAGAATGTTTTTTAAAAATAATTTATAGTGAATAAAATTTAATTTAAATTGTTAATTAATAGTTCCTTGAGATTGACTGGAATGGCCGAAACGTAGTAATTACAAGAAAATAAAAAGTGTGAGTGTACATGGATATTTTTATTATAGCTAATTACATTTACATTTAGTAGATTCCGAAAATGATGACAGAAGTTAAGAAAACTTCAGTTACAATAGAGACATG
>NW_027114395.1:276474-332936 GCF_000696795.3 Halyomorpha halys | reverse complement strand
TGACTGGAATGGCCGAAACGTAGTAATTACAAGAAAATAAAAAGTGTGAGTGTACATGGATATTTTTATTATAGCTAATTACATTTACATTTAGTAGATTCCGAAAATGATGACAGAAGTTAAGAAAACTTCAGTTACAATAGAGACATGTGAATGAAAATTTTTTGGCCTTCAAAAAAAAAAATGGATTAAAATAGTGCACTATAAACTTCCGGGTTTCTTAGATAAATTATTATATTAAAATTTTAACTAATTTTATAATTTCTCCATTATAATGACTTTTTTAAATTCATATCTTTGGATCATTCAGTCTGCTTCTTCATACATTTAACTAATGTACGGAACATTATTTTTTGAACAGTTAAACTGTAATGTATAGATAAAGTAATTGTTTTTATTTTAAAAAACATAAAATTTATCATCACCTGTTGTAGAGAAACTTCTTGAGGTGCAGTAGAGTAAATTAGTGTGATTCAGACAAATAGTGAAACCTTCTCAAAAAAATAAAATATTTATCAAAAAAAAAAAGAAATAAAAGAAATATTTTACTTATTAAAGAGAGATTTCCCTCAATCAAATTCCATTTCCTAGTCCTGGAATATTAAAAACATCAACAAACGTTAGATTTAATGAAGTTTCAATTCTAAGGCGAAGAAGTCTCACACATATTTTTTTTATATTTTTAAATAGCGTTTCATTGCTTTCCATATATTATAATTTTTATTTTAATTACTAATTGATTTTAATATAAGAATATCATTAAGTAGGAGCTAGTAAATATATTCCTGGATTTGACCTGCTGCACCAGAAAATAGTCAAGTTATAACCACATGGTTAATAGAGCCTTTTGGAGAAAAAATGGTACCAAATTATTATTACAATTAAAATTATGAAACATGAATTATCAAAATTAAAATAAACATTAGTGTAAAGTTAATGCTAAGTTACGGTTAGATGTAAAATGAAATGTAAGGAATGTGGCAGATCATCAAGAATGCTGTTTACCTTGACCGCGACGGTAGCTAGCAAACTAAATTCGATCTTCCCTTTCCCAATTATTATAATATTTAACAATAATTATAATATTTAGTAATTATAATAATATATAGCAATTATCATAATATTTAACTAACTTATTCTAACGGACCATTGAACAAGGTTATAATGCTATCATTTATTGTGTATGAGGTTCTAAGATTAAAATCAGCATACAGGGTTTCATTGTTGAGTGCACTAGTTGAAAATATGAATTAAGGGTCACAAAAAAAAGAAAAAAAACAACATAATTAATAAAATATTCACATCTAATCCAAATGGTATGTATTTTTACGAATTATTTAAGTTATAATAATTAAATTAATAGGTATACAACAACTTTATTAATGAAATTTAAACATTACTATTTATTTTAAATATATTTTTTCAATTTCTTGAGACGTAATTATTTATTAAATATATAATATAAGCTGTTAAATATTTAGATTGCCCTTGAGGATGGCCGAAATACGTTGGACTATTGATGAAATAAAAGTGTTGAGTCTATACAAGGATACAATTTTGATTTATTTAATAAATTACTGTTTATATTAAATCTTGTTCAAAGCGATTAACTCGAGCATTAAGATAGGATTGGAATCTTTCTTCCACAGCAGCTTTAGTCGAACGAAACTGGATATGTATTATAAATCACTGAATATTTTTTTATAACTACAGTTGAAGACACCTAATACACTTAGTAGTAATGTCCATATTTGTTGTATTGTATTCTATATATTATATATTTGTTATTCTATTATATATTTGTTATATTATATATTATATACAGTTATTCCAAACCGTCAATATTTCTGTTTTCACTATTGCCAGCAGTTGATAAGTGATATAATGGGTATGAACAATAAGAAAGGTTTTTTTTCAATTATTTTAGTTTGTTCTATAAGACATACTGTGAAACAAAAACCACGGGCAAAAGGATTTGTTATATTACTTTTATTCATGAGCATGTTTATATTTTTGAGATCGTAATTATTGCAAATAATAATAAAAATAAAAAACATTGTGTTTTGTATAAGAGTATTCAAAAGAACCTAAAATTAAATAAAACAGTAAGTACAATTTATATAATGCAAAAACTAAAAACAATATAGGTAATGCATACAGACTTGCCTTGGGCTCGAGTCATGAGGAACAAAGCCGGGAGCACTATTTGGAGATGTGCCAGCCACTTTATGAGTTATAAAAAGTTACAAAGTGTATAAGACGAAATAATATTAGCCAATTATAAAAAAAAAAAAAAAAACCAATAAGGGATGTATTTAATTAAATAAATTCAAATACAAGTTCTTTTATGTAGGAAGAGAACTCGTTAGTTATTTCCTCGGGGAGCAAAAATGTCCAAGGTATTCACTGTATAATATAAACATTTGCTTTTTTCTAAATATAATAATGTATTAAACATTCAGTATAAAGCAATATATTATTATGTAAACATTGATATAAAATATAGATACATAATTTATTATATGATTGTTTGAGAGTGTTTCATTTCATTATTAACATACACAATTTTGATCATATTACTCTCAACTTTTATTTTCAAAAAACTTCCCAACGTTTCGGCCCTCAGGCCATTTTCAAGGAGACAACCTTAAATATTGATGTCTTGTTTTTTTTGAAACTTATTTCCAGGCTAATTGCCCATGTCACATATAACTTTTTATACCTTAAATTTAAAAACTTTTTTATACAAATAATCCCCTGTTTTTCACTTATATTCATCTTCATGATGATAATGAGTGAAATCATAATATAAGTGAAAAAGAGGGGATTATTTGTATAAAAAAGTTTTTAAATTTAAGATATAAAAGGTTATATGTGACATGGGCAATTAGCAAATAAGTTTTTAAAAAAACAAGACATCAATATTTAAGGTCGTCTCCTTGAAAATGGCCTGAAGGCCTAAACGTTGGGAAGTTTTATTGAAAATAAAAGTTGAGAATAATATGGATCAAAATTGTGTATGTTAATAATGAAATTGATATAAAACTTTTCATTGTTTTTGATTAATATAAATATGAATTTTATCAAATCTAGCATTAATGAAGGATTTCCGAATCTGCTAGGTTCTTCATAATGAAGGATTAGTTTGTGTCTGATGAATTATTATATGTGTGGTGGAGTTATGTGGGACTTAAGGTTTTATTTCATTTTTGTTTTGTTATTTAAAATATTTTATTTGCCGTCACTCATGGATGGCCTTTGGAGGACGTTCAATCCAAGTTAATATAAATTAATAATTTACATTTTTTTTTAAATTATCAGTATTTTATGAATGTCAAAGAAACAGACTGAAAAGATAAAGGAATAAAGATGTTTGGTTTACACAGATTATTATTTAAAAACCCTATATATATATTTTTCTGAAATACACATTAAGAATCTCGTAATTTTTTTATTTAAAGGAATTTACTTTAAATCATATCTCATAACAATTATTTTTATATCGTATCTAAACAAAAAAATATAGATCATTAATATTAATTTTTACTTATCGATGAATGAGAAATAAATGTATATTTCTCAAGGGTTTATTTGTGGGGGAATGGGTAACTGAAAAAAAATGCCGATCGGTAGGTGGGCAATCTGTTAAAGAGGAGATAGCAATAAAAGGAGTAGAGCCGAGCCGACAGATCACCCAGCAAAAAAAGAAGAAAGTGAGGCGGTGTCTGGGCAACCAATGGCAAACCGACACGTCATTCCCTTCGGCACCGGTCTGTCCTCTCCTATAAACATGGTTCGGATATAGTCTCCATTATTCATTCTCATTATCTTTAACCTGAGGGTAAACAATTGAGAAGCGTTCTATACCAAGTTAACATATTGTCCTCTTATAAATAAAGAGTTTTTTTACTAACAAAAATTCTATTTCTAAAACTTAATAAGTTAATTTCAAAATTTTAATTTTCCAGTTTATAAGTGCTACAAATAATCATTTAAAATGGCTTATCTACATGCGGTACCCTAGAGTATTTTAAAAATAATAATTAAAAAAATTCACATTGTGAGGAATATATTTAAAAAAATTGTTTAGAGCCTTTCCCTCTCTCTAAATTTTTTTTTTTTTTTTATTTATTTAATTGATATTTACAACTGTATAAAAAATACTACAAGTAAATTTGATCATAATGACATAATGATATGATACAGGATGTAGAGAAACTGCCCAGTAGTAGAACTCTAAAAACAATTTACAATATAAGGTCACGTGGCTATCTTCTTTTCAGGCGCCTCGGAGGATTGCCAGGAATAGAAGAGGAAGCAAGGTTAGAAACTAGTGGGTTTGGGAGTTTATTATGGAAGGAATAATATCGGGTTCGGGCTAGATCGGTTACATAAGGAACATTTAAGTCTTTATGGGTGGTTTTATTAGTATCTCTAAAAGTTTAAAATTATTTTAAAAATTCATATAAATCAATAACTTGTTTCTATGTATATTACAAAAAAGAGTTTTCAAGAAAAAAAAACTTTTATACCATCCAGTGGATTCGCTAGTGGTTTTAGTGTGAGTGCAATAAAGGAACAGTGGAGGAGTATACTATCAAAACCCACTTTTGAATAAATTATCCGCAATGTGAATTTTTTAAATTATTATTTTTAAATACGCTGGGGTACCCCATGTAGATAAGTCATTTTTAAAAAAATTTTAAATGATTATTTGTAGCACTTATTAACTGGTTATTGATTTATGTGAATTTCTAAAATAATTTTAATGTTTTAATTTTTTAAGAGGGATAGGGGAAAATTGAAATTTTGTCTCTACTTGGGTGCTTGGAACTCACCTGGTACACCCGTGTGCCACGCTTCCGAAATATCCTGGATCCACTATTGGAACATTGTTATGGAAGGAAGAGGTATAAGAGGATGAATGTCATTCTTCTTACAAATAATTCGAAAAATCGAAAAGCTGGGAAATTTGAGATTTTTCAAACTGCTATTGTTAGAAAACTTAATTCAAGGAGATTATTGTACTCAATATCATCATAATCAATCCTCTTGAACAGCATTAAGCAGTGTGAGGTAAAAGCTTATAGAGCCCTCTCCAGGTCTAACGGTCTTCTGCTAAGCGCTATCATTCCATTGAAGTATTGTACTCAAATTTACTTATAAACGCTATTTAGAGAGGTCGCTTTTGTTTGAGGGAGTACACTCAAGAACTTCCGGTTAGTTGGGTAATTCGGATCGTTGAGATATTTTAAATTTAATTATTATTATGATTGCTATAAATTAAATAATTATTTGATTATTGCTGGAACAATTTTTTATTTTATTTTTATAAATACTTTCTCTTCATAAACATTTATTTTTAATGATTACGCATTTATTTATATTTGAGAAATATGGTATGGAGGAACGGCATGGCTCATTAAGTAAGGTGTGTTAATAACCCCAATGGTTCGGGTTCGAAACCAGCTATGGCAGATAATTATTTACTCTGTTACTAAAGCCGTGATTCAACCCTGCAAGTTAGGGAGTCCTCTGGGGTCCTCCTAGTCTCACTAAGTGGGTGGCCTAAATCAGGGAATAATCTGCCTGTTGAGCGTAATCATGAAGATATCACCTCCTTGTACAACCCTTGATGAAGAAACAGTCCTAACAAAGTACTAAACCTCTGATTCTTTATGGGTTTTAGTGGTACGGATTTATTTAAATATGTTATGCAAAATATACAGAAATTAGTATTTGTACGTCTGATTTAAATTGAATTAAATAAAAAATAGTATTATAAGTAGTTATTAGGATTAATTAAACTATTTTATAGTTCATCGATCCCTCAGTAATATTTTTGATATTTAAAATAATATATATTTGTATTATAAATAATGTATGCAAAATAATCAACCAACACCGTGAGTCAAATAAGAAATTATGGATAATAAGTGAGTAACAATGAAGTATCGGAGTATTTGGTTATGGTCTCAATGGTGCCTTACTCGAGTGATTATATTATCTTCAAGAACGTCAACATTGGAATTAAATATTTCTAAATAAATTCGTGTCTATTTCAATAGAGGCAAGGCAACATTTGAATTTTTGTACAGTATCCAGACATTACCCTGGTTAGGTTAGATAATGAAAAAAAAAATGGGCAATTTATTCGATTCAAATTATAATTTAATGAACATATCACTTACATAAAATCTCAAACTTTAAAAATGTTTGGTTCTATTTTAAGGTTAAGTAAAGACTTAACATTATTAATATAGTACAATATTTATATCCTACTCTTGTTTGTTCTAATCTTGATTTTTTTAAAATTTATTTTATTCCAGATCGGTCTGGTGGGCCTTACATGGTTGATATAACCGTTACATTATATATATATATATATATTACAGTTGATTATGGGGGGGGGGTATAGTCACGTACAAAAGAGACCCCTAACTATATACAATGTTATAATTAAAAGAAAAAATAAATAGATAAGAATAATGCTTCTTAATAAAGAGAAAAGTAAAATTAATAACAAAAAATAACGATATTTGTAGACTTAACAAAATAAATATCAACTATTGTATATATGTATGTATAGTTGACCGTAAAAATTGATATATAGGGAGATGGTCATATCATCTGACATATCATATGACCATCTCCCTAAATATCAACTATCTACTTTATATCAAATTTATGCATTAAAAAGTGTCCATCACAGATTTCTACCATTAGTTAAATGAAAACTAAATCATACTTCCGAAGTTGATAGTGTTATTGAGAAAATTGAATTTGTAATTTCTTGAACCTCTCAGAGCAAACAATGACCTTTTAATGTAGAAGCATTTCTTTGTAATGTTTCAAATTCAAAGGTCTTGAATGTCGCTTCAGGTCAAAATAATTATACTTATTCCATTAATAGAATTCAAAAGAAAGCAAATTATGTTGATTGTGATGAGTTTTTATACTTATTATATATACTTTTAACCACAAAATAATTATTAGTTGATTTTTAAATATTGATTAATAAATTTTTCCACAGTAAAAATATTTTAAACTCAGTATGTTTCTTATGTTATCAAATGTTAATATTATTGATAAATATAAATTGAAGTTTAATGGTTCTTAATACATGATTGATAAAATAAGCCTTTCATTTACCTTGATACCATGAAGCATACAATAGGGCAGATCTTGGATTAAGTTTAGTGGCTTATTTGTTATGCCAACTCCTTCATCATATAAATTTAACTTCTGATCTATATCAGAATTTGTGATAAAGCTGGTTAGATATCACGTATTAAAAATTAAACGTTTAGAGTTACCTGTGTGACGTTTACGATCAAAGTCATAGTTGGGAGTTTTTCGCCCACCATTTCATCTAGAACACAATTTATTATTATTATTCCATTTTTACATTTCAGTTACTATTAAGGATGATCAGTACGTATTCATGTGTGTGGTTGTGGAAATGTCTTCAAAGGTTGACTTCTAACTTAGCTTTAACTAGCATGAGAGTTTTTGGGAAGGTGCTGTAACCACAAATTTACTAGTAAGTGGGATGGATAAAATAACACATATTTATGATAAAGTTTGTGAATCAAAAAAATTTATCACTGTGTTAAACTCTGTTTGGTCAGTTGTTATTATCGACCATCTAAACTGAGCCTCTAATTGAATAAACCAACTTTCGGGATCAGGCTTGCAAAATGGTGACATTTTAATAATCAAGCGAGATACTTCTGATGATCATGCTGCGTCTTTTTAATTTTGAAATGAAATATCTTCGTTTTGTAATTAACGGTAGTTATTCAGAAATAAAAAAGCCATAAAACGAGTAAGCTAGAGAGTGGTAGAGGTTATAGTATGCTGACTATATCTCTTACACTACCATTAGGAGCGCTCAACTATTTAAGAAGGTTAAGCAATGTAATAAAATATTTTTTTTCATATTTTGAGCTCAGATATTTTCAAAACCCTCCTAGGACATTGAGTTGAAACATCGAACTTAAAATTCATTTGTATAAGTAGCTAAAAAAATAGTTTCAAAGCATCTAACTGATATAATTTTTTTAATCAGGTTTTTCAAAAGAATCATGAAATCGCATTGAGTAATTTAAGCCATCAAACTTTATAATAGATCTAGCCGTTTGCTCAAAAATTGTTACAAGCCAGCACAAATGTTACAAATGAGCAGGTTATGAGATCCCCATAAACCAGATAACCTCTTTTTGGCTTCGCCGTAAATCTGTAGGTAGAAATTTTGATTTGGATTGATTTGAGCCATAAGAAAATTACATTTTTCAGCAGGATAACGACCTCGAACATACTAAGATGGTCCTCTACATCAAACTGAAATGAATGGTAACACCTCACAGCCACTGGATGTTGATCCTTTTGAGCATTTCAGAAATAGATGTAAGAATACTTTCGACTCTGAATGGAGATACAACGGCTGACACAATCCAAGGAAATTTTATCAAAATCAGATTGCCGGTCTGAAAATCAATGACTTCTGATAAAATACAAACATACTTCTTGCCTAATTTGTTCCTCGATTCCTAAAATATAAAATACGGTTAAAAATTGTCAATTATGAAAGCAAAAACGTAATAAATAAATGAACAAGAAAAAAAAAAAAATACAAAATCTGAAAACAAGCAATTTGAAAGAAATTGATTTATAAGTTTTCATGGAATTTTATCATGAAATAGTAAAACACATATGCAAACAAACTCAGTTTTTTTTTTGATAAATTTTAGTACTTAAGTTTGTTTTTGGATAAATATAGAAGTCCTACACCAAGTACCAAAGAAGCAAATCAGCTCCCGAACCCGTCAAATGTCTTTCGGTTCATCAATACTTAACCTCGAAACAATTGTATTTTATCTGTTTGATAAAAAATCTTTAAGGATTTAAGAGAAATGAAAAAAGGATATTTCGTTAGAATTAATATTGCGATAGTCACGTCACAGTCTTATTGATGTGAATGCTATGACGTCACAGAAATCCATTATCTACATTTTCAGTATTAGTATCAATCGTATCTCGTGACCTATCAACCTAATATTAATAATGACATAAATATTCCAATTGAATATGATAACCTTAAGAGGGACAGTTCTACGCCCCGCCCTCTTTTTGCTATGATGTGTAGAATACAGAATAATCATTGACTTTACTGCATCCGATACAAGTTTAACTATTTCTACTCAAAAATAGTTAAATTGGCGTAGCTTTACCGTAATACCATTTTCGAACACAAAGTCATAGAAATAATAATTATTTGATCAGTCTAAGGAAGGAACTCGTTTAATTTTCCTCCAGTTCTTGATGTTTCGGAATACGAACGGATAAGAAACCCGCTAATGATTTAAAAATATGATGAATTTGACTTTCCGACATAAGAGCAGGAATGATAGTTGATCTATTTTGTGACAGCACTTTGAAGCAGATGTTTTAACAACAGAATATTGTTTTTATGTTTTGGCTTGGAATAAAAAAAGATTTTCCTTCTTAGGGAACAATGCTTTGTAATTGTTTTTGCCATTTGTAACATCTTACTGATATGCAAGTTTTTTTTACAGTAGTCAAATATAAATATGTAGACTTCAATAGGTAGATCCTTGTGTTGCCTGGAGGACATTTTACGCTAGGTTGTGGGATCCACTGTGTTAATATTTGAGTTTATTGTTTTTTTTTCCTTTCCTCCTTTATTATTAATAACACCATTAACATATATCTAAGTATATACAAACGTAACTTGTGCCCTTCCGTTGCCATATGGCAATATAAGTGGTTCGGCTGGGTCCACTAAAGGAGGGGGTTACAAGTTTTAAGTTACAATATTTGTACTTTACAAATTGTTAATATTTGAGTTTATTGTTTTTTTCGTAACCTCCTTCATTATTCAATTTATACAATACACACATACAAATGCATAATAGTGACAAATGTATACTAGCATACTACTGCCTTGGATTGCCTTGTAGCATTGTAAGGTTCGTTGCAGGGTCCAATCAAGGTAGTCAAAATCCTGCAGCTAACGCCAGTGGATTAGAGTTTATTGTTGAACCAATATAGTTAATATATGTTAATATATAAGTATACTATATATAGTATATAAGTTAGATAAACACTTTTTTTTGAGAATATAAAATAAAAAAAAAAAATTATATCATTATTGAAATGATAAATATCTGGAATACATCTATATATAGCTGAATATTCTATCTATTTTTGATATATCTTATATTTCGGGGAAAAATTTGCCTACGTACAAAAATAAGTTATTTCATAGAGTAAGTGATTAATTCGATAATTATTAATTACGCTTTCACTACAATAGTGGACTTTAAATTAGAAAGTTGTCATATTTTATAAGTCATGGTTTAATTATACTGCCACTTTGAAAAAAAAGTGTCTATAATTTAATTTACCTCTAAGGTTGTTTGTTTTATGTAACATTTTTTAACTACCATTACTTTTATTTAAAGTTTGAGGAATCATAGAAATATTCCAACGAGAAGTTTCAGTTTTGCTATATGAATGGAACGAGTACTTCCCTACTAAATTGTAGGAACGGTGATGAGTTTTTAACCATCCAGTTAAATTTTTTATTCAGAATTTTCATTAGTGCAGAGTTGCAGTAAAAACAAAAAGCAACTAATTATTAACATTTCGAAAATAGTAAACCTTAATTTTAAAATAATTATTATACAATGAGGTATTTTCGTTAAAATAGTTCTCAATAATGATTTAGACCAACAAGTTTGGGCACATTATTTATTATTAATTGTTCTGAAACTGAATTGGTAAATGAGAATGAATTTTTTTATATCCTTGATTCGATAAGTGATATTTTAAGTTATTGAGAACGATTCATCGGAAGTATAAAAATGTAGTCATTATAAAATTACAGTCGGTAATTGACTTAAAATACGATTCGCTAAATATCAACTAACTTTTTTAAAAAAAGTGTAAACGATTTGTTAATTCCATAAATTAAGACTCATTAAGCAAACAAATTTAAATCTTCTAATTATTGCATCATACTGTGTAATCTATTACTCAACACCCTGATAGTGTAAATATCCTCCACCAGAGCTCGTTCTAGACTATGTGGAATATTAATAACAGAAATTCAATTAAATTTAGTTTATTAATTTTAATATTTCTAATGTCTGAAATGACAATACTTGTTCACTTAAAAAAAATCGTAATAAGAAATCATTAACAAATAAGATGTTGAAGATCCCTTTAGAAAATAATTAATTATAAATATGGGAATAATGACAGGGAACTGAAAACTAACTGTACTTGACAATAGATAATGTTTTCTTTTAACTTAAATAAAAATAAAAAGAGTTTTACTTCAAAAAAGGAAAGGCCAAAATATCATCTTAGTTACAAAACGACCATTATTTAATTCTTATAGCTGAAACAGAATTTTATACAAAGAAATTTTTTGTATACATTTAAATTACTTGCTAGAAAGAAATTAGAATTAATCAAATAAATAAAAATAATTTTTCTTATTTTTATTATTTTGTTTACAATTCATATAGTGGTGACTGTGCATTATACATGAAGCAATGAAAATATGGTTATCAAGGTTGGGTCAAAAGATGGTTAAAACATTAATATGTGGCTTAGTTAAAAAAAGAAGAAAATATATATACATGTATTTGCCATTTATTATTATATTTTTCGTTTCTCATTGTTATTTTTTTTCTGTACATATTTTGCTGAGATAACTGTTTTAATAATTAACTAATTCATAAGGCATGTCTTAAAACTGATTTTAATTTCTCACTACTGAAAATGGTTCTCCTCAGAACTGAAAATAGGTACTGTGTCTGTCTATAGTCAAATTTGTGTTTGGACTGAAATTTTCAGAGATTGTATTTGTTGTTATCAAGATAAACCCATATCATTGTCTTCAAATTCCTCCCTCTACTTTTGTTTACGTATGTGCAAGTGCGTTTCTCTTAGCATATCTATATATATTTTGAATTTGGCTCTTATGATTCCGCCCAAATCTGGAGGAAAGTGGGGAATTGATGTAAAAATTATTTGCTATTTATTTTATCAACACCATTCTCTACTTTCCCAGATGCTCAGGCATATATATTTTCCTTGAATAGCCTATATTTAAAAAATGGCTTATCCAATTTAGCTCTAAGTTTGAAGAACTTCAGGGATTAGTTTAGACACTGGTAATTTATTATTGTAATGTTTAGCTAATTTCATGTTTTAACTAACTCGTGTGAGAAAAAATAATTTCCTGAATATGCCTAAATTTTAATAACAGCTCGTGCTGTAGAATTTATTCTCAATAGAATGATATTAACATTGAAATATAGGTAATTATGTGCCCAATAGAAATATCCAGAAACGTGAATATCTAACACATGCAATTTTTCAGTAAACATATGAAAAGATATAAAAATATATATACAGAAATGGTGATGAAGCTAACTAACCCATGTATTTAGTAGACTTTTTTATATTTTAGGTTTTAGAACCAAATAAAAGCTCTAATTTTTATTTTTAGTTGAAGTAGTTGCAAAGTAGTATCAACAGATAACAGCACAATGCAGATTTCTTTGTCTCCTCAATACAAATTTATCCTACTTAATATAGTAAGGACATAATAAAATAATTTGTATTGAAATTACTAATCCATTAAGAAAATAGCATTTTTGTGATCTAAGTAATTATATTTTTATAAAGTTAAAATATTAAGGCAACCAGGTAGTATTTCATACAACTCCAAATTTTTCAACTAAAAGATGATTTAAAAAAAAAATGTGTAATGCAATGTAAAAACAAAATACACAGACTCAGATTTTTCAAAATTGAAGCATTTAATATAAGCACAGTTGTTACCCATTTGTAGATATTAAGAGGATACTATACTGTAACAAACACAAAATTCACAACAAAAATAATAGTATATATATTATACTATATAGTATATATAATAAACTATTTTTGTTTCACTTTTGACCGCAACCCTGACCATCTTCTTATATATCAATTTTTATCGTCAACTATATATACATATATAAAAAATAATAGTATTTTACTAGTTTAAATCATGTTCCAAACATTTCTTCTTCATAAAAATAAAAAATCAAAGATTGAATGATGGCTTCCAATAATGGTTTTCCAAACCTTGAAACTTTAAAAAAATAAATAATGAGAATGTAAGGATACCTGTATCTAGAGAGAGATATAATTTAAAAAAGAAGAAAGAATAAACCTGCTTCATATTGTCTAAAAAAGTGGTTATTAAACAGTTAAATCTTAGAGATGAAAGACTCATTTTCTATGAAATCATATGGATAATATCTCAAATGTTTCTACTGTTGATCATGTTTTAAGAAAGTATGGTTATCATTGAAGAGTAGGTTGAGAAAAGCCTCATATTAGTAAAATCAATATGTGAAAAAGGTTCACAAAAATAATGTTAGTGAAGAATGTTCACAAACAATTTTCTAAAGAAGCCTGATGAATTTTGGATTGATACAATCTTACAGATCAGTCACTTTTTAAAATACATGGTTATGATGAGAGAATTATGGATTGGAGGAAACTAAACACAGAGTTTTTCACCGAAGAGGCTAGGTAACCTTGTATTCAAAAATGGAATGATGGACTGGTTCAAGTATGCTGATTTCCTCAAAAGAAGGTATAAGAAAAATGGGGATTGAATCAAATTTTAAACTCTATCAAGACAGTAACTTTAATCATAGTGTGTTAACTACTAGGACTTGACTGGTATAAAATCGCCTGGTCTGAATTAAATTGAATATTTGTAGACCAGCCTGGAAAGAGTAATTAAGAAATATGGTATTCAAAATGAAAATAATCTGAAGGCAAAATTAATTTTGGAGTGGAACAAAGATGGACAAGAAACAATTATTCAATTGCTTACAGCAATGCCAAAGATAAAATATGTAATTAAACAAAAATGATTACAAGACAAGCATTGATATGTTGCTATTAAAACTAGTTAGGTCTGTATTTATTTATTTATAAATTTAATTGTGTATTTCTGAGAACTTTTTACAACAATATTTTTGATATTTTTTATAAAAACTTAAATAAAATTAATTTTGTTGTCATCTTAACACCAAGATATGGGTATCAACAGCTAAAAAACAGATATACTACATTAATAAAAAATAAGTTGGAATTGAAGTCTCAGTAAAGTTAAAATACTTTTGCCACCAAGTGTACACCCCACTTTGTGTTTTCAAGTATTTTCTGTTAAATATATTTATAAGAAAAAAAAAACTAAAACAGATGAACATACATCATATACGTCTTTATGGTCCATAATAAATGTACTCCTCATCTAATAAAAAAAATAGTGGAGTATGAGATAGAGAACAAAGGTTGGAATATGGAGGAATGCATATTGGTTCAAAAAGATGTATTAATTTACTTTTTTAGTGTTTTTCCTTATCCTTATTTATTATTTGTTGTAAGTTATTATAAATACATACATACAATGAATACATATATACATTGGGCACATAAATACAATGAATACATTTCATTATATCACTCTAACATTTCAACATCAATGAAATAAAGAATATTTTACATTTTAGACTTTTATCTTACTCAAAAATTAGTAAGCTTTGGGAATTATTGCAATTCTCAATTTTATCATTGCAGGATATTGCAGGAAAAATTTGAATTATATATGGAGAACATATTGCCTTTACAAGAAGATACTTTTCTATACTTATAAACTAATTTATACATGTAAAAAACTTAAATAAAAAAATTGAAAATGATATGCCTTAATCAAAAATTCATTAAATGTTTATTTCGGCACTTTGAAGTGTACAGTTTAGGTCCATACTCTTCGAACCCAGTGGACAGAGCTCTTGCCTCAACCGACTTAGGCTAAAGTCCAAAGCTGAATACTTTCGTAATCCCTCAAGTACACACCATACCTACACATTTTTATATATACAAAATCAAACTACATTCGCCTCTGGTATATATACAAAAAAAATAATCGAAAACTTATTTTTTTTAAGGTTACAAGAAAAACTAATTGATAGAAATAAATAATAAGTAAACTTTAGATATTAGTTTAAAATTTATAGATAGTAATTCAAGTGAAAGAAATTTAATGATAGTAGTACATACAGTAATAAATAGCAATACAACATAAACATTAATATAATATAAATTTAAATAGTAGTGGTACAAATAGTACAAATAAATAGTAATATTTACAGTAATAAATCATAGTTTTAAATTTACAACATTTTGTCACCAATCAGTGAAGTTTGCTAAATATTTTCATTTCCTATTTTTTATAATTTGATTTTCACTGAAACTTAATTCATACTAAATCTAAATAAAATTCGTATGTATATATATGATACTAAAACAGCTATTTACATTTATTTGCTTATAAAAAATTCAAAATTTCAATTATTTATATTAATACTTTAGAAGGGCTGCATGAAAGATCCCTCTTAAGTCTTGGTTTTAGTTCATTAATAAAAAATGAAAATGAAAAATAGTTTATTCTGGGACTAGGTCCCTTTAGAACAATTACAAATGCAATTTTAATTTTATAACAACATTTATTATTATAAAACAGTGTGGCCAAACTTATATGCAGGGAGAAAAAAATAGATTAATTAAAAAACTGACTAAGTGAAAAAAAACACAAAGTTAATTACAAAATATCTGTATTATTATAGTAATGGGTTAGATTGGTGAAGCAAAAGGTAGTGAAATATAAGGGATTTAAATGAGGAAAGGGTTGGCACATGACGTATGTTAGAGGGGATGGAGTTCCATAGATATGCAGCTCGGGTAAAAAACGATTTATCAAATGCAGCAGTTCGGTGATGTGGAGGGTAGATGTCAGATAAACAGGATCTAGTAGTATGGGATTGGACAGAGAATTTGAATTGCAAGTTTTCTAGGATATAGGAGGGGCGTTGAGTAGTAATTGCTTGGAATAAAAAGGAAGCTAGGAAATACTGGCATCGGAAGGATGGATATAGCCACTTCAGCTCGGCATAATACTGGGTTATTGCGTATCTCTGGTCATCCCGAAAATAAATTGTACCGCGCAATTCATAAGTCGTTTAAGTTTAGATTCGAGATTACCCAAGAGTCCACCATATACCAGGCAGCCATAGTCAAAGGAGGGAAAACAAGAGAGGGAACTAAGAGTTGACGGGTTTTAAGTGGATAGGTACTCTTTCCTATTTTCTTTTGGATTACATTAGGTCCTTTATATAATGGAAATAACTCAATGGATTTTTATATGGTCTCAAAGCTTGGATAAGAACTTAGTCTCCTTTAAATCTATTTATTTTTTTTTCAAATATAATCTGGTTTCATATTCCTTTATTTTCAAATGTAATTTTTATTTATTCTTCTATTTCTATAGTTTTCTTGACTGATTGCTTCTTCAGGATTTGGATCATCTCAAACATAAAATCCCAAACCTAATTGGCTTATTTTTTTCTGCTCCCTCTAAAACAGACAATAGACATCAATTAATAAATACATTATGTAAAGGAGAAAATAATTCAAAATGAGTACTACTTTTTTCTACCATGGTCTTTCAAAGGTCTTAGTGAGATACTTATCTATGTATTGAGATGCTCGCTCTGTGGAAACTCTTATTATAATATCTGGCAGTGAGGGGCCTCTGCAATAATTGGCTTAATAGCTCACATCTCTTTTATTGGTGTCTAAAACTACCTTCTATTTCAATTTTATTTTCCAAACTTCTTCATTCAGACTTTCTTGATTGCCCCTTTCTTTATCATCATGGTTATAGCTACCTTCTAGTTTTCTTTGATATTGGTTACTTTAATTTTCATTTATATTTTGCCCTTGAGTGTTTTAATTTATTGTGTTTCTTTTGTTTTGATATTCTTTATCTTTAGTTTTAAGATTATATGGGCTACTACTATAACCTCTATGATTTAATTTTCTTTAATCATCCCACGAAAAAATCAAATTATAGACGAAGAACATATTGCCTTTATGAGGAGACACATTCTTGTACATATAAACTAATTTATACATGTAAAAACTTTTAAAAAAAATTAAAAATTGTATACCTTAATCAAAAAGTCATTAAATATTTATTTCTACACTTTAGGTCCATAATCTTCGAACACATTGGACAGAGGACTTGGTCTTGCCTTTTAAAACATAAAAAAAAAAAAAAAGCCCAAAAATCTTAGAATTTATGTTAAGTTACATTCACTGATAACTGATAATCTTATCCATAATTTGTGCTGACAATACAAAGCTTTTTGTTCCGAAATTATTTGTAATTAGTCCTCTAATTATATATTTTTTGTGGTGTCCCAAATTAATTTTCTTCTGACAAGTCATAAGATTTTACTTACTCCATTTATTTTTCTTACATATAGCTCCATAGGAACAATGCACAACATTTCTTCAAAATTTAAGGAGTTGTCAGACTTGGTTCTTGTCAGTTTTAGAACCATATCACATTGTCAGTCAATCAGCATCTTGTTCGGAATGATCTTGGAATATCAAATACTAGGATATTTTTAGGGTTTATTGCAACCCAATTTTGAGTTGTTGAATCATCTTTATCTTTATTCCTGATAATAGGTAATAATTATATGCGATTAAATAGCCTATTTAGAGAAGTTTGGATATAGATAGATTAATATTAATGGTTCAAGCATGACTGGTCAAAATAAAAGCTTACTGCCCTTTCTTGTGGACACTTTATCACTATTTCACTTGACTTTATCACTATTTCACTTGGAAACTTGTTTGGCAGCGATTTCAATATCAAAAAAAGCTTCCATGACTATCTGAAGCAACCTATCAAAACATATTTTGGTATGTCAAATATTACACTATTCATTATATTCCAAATTATAATTATATTTCTGTTGCCGCTGGTCTGGAATTCCAACTGGATCATTGCCTTTTCCCAGACTAAAAAAGGCATATCAATGCCCCATTCTGACTTCCCAGCTTCATAAAAAATTCTTCTGATTGCTGCTTTCTTCTCTAATTTAATGTCTATAAGCCATACTAGCCATATCAGTTAACATAATCTTGCCTAATTTGTGAACTGTACTAATTCACTTTATTTTTTATTTCATTTTAAAAGGCATAAGTTGTTTCAAATCATTTTTGTTTTTATTTTGTATTCATATGGTGAAAGCTCTGTCTGCAAGAGTGAGTCCTTCATGGCTGTTTTGTTTAAGGCCAAGTACTTTTCAGTTCTACTGCTAATTTTCAAGGACAAATAACCAGAGTTAGGTGTGTAAATGATAAATAATTTATTGGTTATTTCGGTCCACAGTTTGATAGTAAGAAAAATCTGGAGCGGTGCGAGCATCACATAATTTTCACTCAAAGTACAAATTCGTATTTAGAGCTTCTGAGCTAAAAACGAGTGTCAACTTTTTTCCTGCAAAGAACACAACGGTGTAGCAAAAATAACGAAGCAGTGTATATATGAATACGATCGGAATAGATCGATTGGTCTCGATTTTCTTCCGATTCGAATTCCTGCCTCTATTTTCCACAATTATTCCTTTTATTATTCATCAAATTCAGTAATATTTTGTATTTATCCATTGTTTATCACTGCTAACAATGAGAAATGGTCCTTAATTTTCAATAAACGAAATTAAAGATACCTTAGAGGAAGATTATTTAAGCCGAATTGAAGATAAGACCTATCTGATATTAAACAGCACTTAATTGTACATTGATTTACTGGATTTAGTCAAAATCATTAGCGCCGTTTTTGAGAGCAATATATATTTTTTTAATTTGCAATTTGGGACAACACTAATGAGTTTTCCATTTAACAGCCTATTTGTTATATTAATCAGGTCGCGCATTGTTATAACAGTGATATAAATTAGGTAGGAATGATGCCTAATTGAGGAGTCATAATCAATTTGGGGAAACTATTCTCATTGAACCATGACTTCCATCATCACTTTTTCAGAACGTGCTAGTTCTTCCGGAAATCATTGGGCCATAAAAACAAAAAAAAATGCTGTTAAATGTTGGAATAAAAAGCTTTTATATCTAAATACCCACAGATACGTAATATTATAAGTATTCCAAACTTGGCTCGAAACTCTTTTAACCCAAACTCTACAAAAAAAAAAAAAAAAAAACTCTCATTCTTTATATTGCTTACCGATCAATTTAATTTAAATGTAATTATTTCCAAAGGAAAAGGAAAATGATCCCTCTTGTTTTTACAGATAGCTTTTCTAATAACTATTACATCAAATCAATTAGTGTAAAAGTATAGAAAATTTAAATGATAATGTCAATAATAAATCTCAGTGAATGCGAAAGTTCTAATCCCATTCAAAAGCCAAATCTACAAGACCTAGTTCCATTTTTACACTAAGGAACGTGTTATGCTGGATCTACATGTTTGCCACTTGTCGTAAATTCAACACTTGTTTGTTCAAATGCTTGGTAAACAAAGGAAGCAACAAATGTCGGTTTTTAAATCTGAAATACCAAATCGATAGAATTTAAAAATATACCATCTTAAACTAGGGTTAATTATTGAATCCGAAGGTTAGGGAAATTTTTTAATTAATTAAAACACAGACAGCATAAACATGTATCTGTTGGTAGTTCTAAAACAACAGAAACGTGTGGCTGCAGCACAAGCGCCCTTTGATTTGTACCCAAAATATGGACAACTTGGACCAGACAAGCCAAATAACCCATCCACACGCTTGCGCATGCACAAAATTGCCATTATTATTGTTATTGCCATTGCAGGAGAACCTTTACAAGTTGAACAAGCAGTGACCAATTTTGTCCATTTTTCTAGCTGTTGGAGTTCACAAACGTGTAGTGTGCTTTCAGACTTTGAAACAGACGGTACTCTTTATTTATAAATTGAGAAAACAATTGCCCTGGCCAAAGGCATATTTACTCCATGACATGGACCTCGTTACTTAATCGGTAACTTAAAACAAGTCAAGAATGAGCTGAGAAGTACGGTTGTTTCAAGAATGGTTGAACAGTTTATCACCCATGTTGATAGAAACTGTTGTACTTAAATAACTTAAGTTTTAGGAAGTAATTCATGATTGTGCTGATCGAAAATCATGAAAAATACTTTTTGTTTAATTTTAATTTTTAATATTTGTTACTGTTTAAATGTAAAATAAACAACTAAAGATTTTCACTAGCATGTTTTTATAATCGAAAGCTATTCAGAAAATAATTTGGAGAGTACTATCTCTAATCTTTAAAGTGCACGGGGCTTTCATATGGTTAAAGACAGCGTTGACCATGCCTAATGCAATCCTCTCACTTACGTCTTGCTCGTCTACTAGAAGATATGTTAAACGTTTTAATGAAGCAAAAAGTGATTTTTAAGAATTGTCTTTCTTACGTCGCCCTCTAGTACCATTATAGTCCAAGAGCCCAAGAGAAGAAAAGAGGCAGTTATTTCACCCCAATTTATGTTTACTTTAATGAAAACTATGTATAATTATTAGTCAAAATTGATGAGTCTGCCATGTATAACTGGAGGAATAAAAACTGGCGGCTGTTTCTAAGTGATAAAAAAAAACTAATTTTTCATTCGGAGCTCTATATCTTAAAAAGTAGGAACAACACAAGAAAACCTAAGAGAACGTCATTTAAAGAAGAGTAACTTAGCTAAAATATGAGCCCTAATAGAGTTATTTACGTTAAACAGTTTTCGAGATATAGCTTTTTAAAAAACAACATTTCATAAAAATGTTGTATGGAACGTATTGGAAGATCAGTAGTTAGTGAATTTATTTTGAAAAATCTATATCTCAAAAACCATTTGACGTATAGATGTCTATTAGCACTCAAATTAAAACTAGTTTAATGAGCTACAAAGTAGTTTATAATGTTTATCTTCGTAGTAGTAATGGTTTACATGAAATTTGCTAAAATAAATTGATTTATAGTTGTTCGGACAAATTTTCATTAGCCAAATTTATATTCATGTGTGAATATCATAAAAACTAATACCTCTACGAAGATAAGTGTCATAAACTACTTTATAGTAAGTTAAATTTCCTTTATTTTGAGTATTGGCAGACATATATGCGTCTTATGGATCTATAGATATATTTTTTTCAAAAATCCAACATTTTATACGAACAACTAGAAATTAACATTTTTTGAGTTTATTTTGTCAAATATCATAAAAACTACTAATCCTACAAAGATAAACACAATTAACTATTTTGTAGTGAATTTAACTAGCTTTAATTTGAGTGCTGGCAAACATTTTTACGTCCAATGGTTTCTGAAATGAAGTTTTTCATAAATCAAACTTATTGTCCGAACAACCTATAAATCAATTTATTTTAGCAAATATCATGAAAACTACTATTCCTACGAAGGTAAAGATAACAAACTTATTTACAGTCCAATAAACTAGCTTTAATTTGAGTACTAATAGACGTCTTTACGTCATATAGTTCCTGAGATATATATTTCTCAAAATAAATTAACTAACTACTAATTTTTCAATAGATTTTTAAGAAATTTTGCTTTTTAAAAAGCTATATCTCCAGAACTATTGGATGTAAATAGCTCTTTTAGGGCTAATATTTCAGAACATTTACTCTTCTTTAAATAATGTTCTTTTAGATTTTCTAGTGTTGTTGGTAGTTTTGAAGATATAGAGCTCCGAATGAAAAATTAATGTTTTTTTACGGTTTTGAAACAGCAGCCATTTTTTAATCCCCCTATCTATACTTGGCAGACTCTTCAATTTTATATATATTATACATAGTTTTCATTAAAGTAATCAAAAATTGGGGTGAGATAACTGCCTATTTTTCTTTCCGGCTCTTGTACTAAATAATTTGTTGAACCATTTTTGACAAAACCTCATTGCAAATAACAGTCAATTCAGAGTCGTAGATAGAACAAAAGTGATGTAAAGAAACTCCTAAGGAATATTAGCAGTCTGTGTTCAGCCTTCAAATTTAAGTATCTTCAAATAGGAAAATTTGGAGAGTCATATTAAAATGAACCAACGACGAAGATGTTCGTGGAAGCATTACCATATTTTTTTTTATCTGTGCTGTGTTGTTGGTTTAGTGGCCGTATCGCCTCATGACCGTTAGTTGCCTAAAATAGGATGGGAAATCCCAGTCAGACGATATAGATTAAACAACTACACTGGCATCATCCTTAATAAGATCTTCGATAGCATAATTTATTGCTTAATACAACGGAAAAATATTTTTACAATCATATAGTGTATGATTGTAAAACAGTTTTTATTTTACCTAAAATATTCATTAATTGATTATTATTGGATATTAATAATATTTTTGGATAATAAAAATATTTTTTATTTTACATAAAATATTCATTAATGGATTATTGGTCTTTTAATGTTTTTTTTTCATTTAGTTGATTACATGATTACCTTTAAAACGAGCAACTGAATTGTTATGGGAGAGGTATAGTTTTCGAATTGTTCGATATAACTAACTAGTGAATAAGTTTCGGAGGGAACCCGTAGAAAGTATTTGGGCCGAATTTCGAGGGTTTTTTTTCTGTAAGTATTTTTATTCTGTTTTTAGAGAATTTCATTACCTCTCATATTTTTCATAAAATATGTACTGGTTGAATAGTCACAAACAAAGTTTTCTTTTCTGCATAACTTTTTATCTGGCTTTTTCTCAAGAAATGATAGTACAAATCAGTACTCTATATCTTGGACTCTACCCACCTCACCGAAACCATTATTAGCGCCGTTTTTTTTGTTTTTTTTTAAGAAGTAGGTAAGTTTGATAACATTTGAGTTCTATTTCGACATATTACGCTGAATATTTCCCGAGATAGAGTTTTTCAATCACCAATATTTTTTTTTTCTAAATAACATGGAATTAACATTTTGTGATTTATTTTGGCAAATACGATTCCGTGATATAAATTTAAACTTTTTTTTTAATAATTTATTTATTGTTATTCACAACTGTATAAAATTATATACAACAAGAAAATTTGCTGATACTGATAAAATAACATGATACAAACACGAGGAGAACCTACCCATTGATAGAACTCTAATAACATTTCTATATGAGAAGATCTCGAGGCCACCTTCTTTTCAGACGCCTAGGAGGATTATTAGTTAGTGATGAAGCCAGGCTAGAAAAAAGTGGATTTGGATTGTTGAGAAGTTTATCATGGAAGGATTGGTATCTGGTTCTGGCCATATCGGCAACATATGGAACATTGAGGTCTTGATGGATGACTTGATTTGTGACAAAGTAAGGAGCATTAAGAATTTTGGACCATAAAGATTGGATTCGGGAGGAATTCGATGGTTTTGTGGAGCCCCAAAACTCTGTTCTGTGTGTCCAGATAAGCCTTATTGTAGTCATGTAGATCAGTCTTTTGTAATGAATTAGAAGTGTAGACCGTTTGTATAGTAAATTTTGTAACAGTCGGAATCGACGTGCGATTTCCAGTCTTGTATGAGGATATCATGTCAGAGGTTTGTCCAGGTGTAGTCCTAAGTAACGGATCTGTTAGACTGGAATATTTGGCCTGGAATAATTATTAAAGTGTGATACTGTGAGGCAGAATGTCACGGGTTTACGACGAAGGGTAAATGCGATTTGGTAAGATTTATTGGAATTTATTTTAATCCTACATTTGGACCAGAAATAAAATAATAAAATTACTATAAAATAATTTATAGTACGTTTAACTAGTTTCAATTTTAGTTTTAATATGATAACTTTACATCTAATAGTGTTTTGAAGGAAGTTAAGAAAAAAAACATAAATATCCGGGGAGTATAATTTATGCCATAAATTATCGTGATTGATAGAATCAAAGGCTCTACGGTAGTCGATAAAAATTGAGAAGGCTTCAGTTATATTTAATTTTAAATGAGTACTTAGAGCTACCGAAATCTTTATTACGCAGTCTTGGCACCATATATCTTTTCGAAATTCCATTTAATCCTCTGGTAATGAATTATATAAATCCAACCAATTTCAGTTATAAGAAATAGTTTTATGATTGTTTTGATATTATTAAAAATCGCGATGCCCCAATAGTTGTATTCATCGTCCATATCACCTTTTTATGAATTAACCACATTCTAATTACCGAACTCTTAGGAGAGATTCCGTACGAAACACCTCATTAAAAAGAAGTAGTAAAATGTCAATCTAAGATGAGTTAAGGCCTTTAATAACTTAATTTTGAAAAAGTTCCTCTCTGAATGCCTTTTTATGATTAATTTTATTTACACTTAGCTAATAGTTCGTTAAGACAAATGCTCACATCAAAGGAAGGATCACATGTTAGAAAACGACCCGTTTAAATGTTAGTTCTGATAGTTGCAGATCGCTTTCGAATCTGTAACGGTTAGAAGACGTATATATTCAAGTAATTTATCACTCCATTAGCTTCTAACAGTGGCCGGTTGCTTTTGAAGTATAAAAAAAATAATGTTAGAGACTGTCTTCTATTTCCTAAGTTACTTCAAAATATCGAATAAAGTTTTTAAAATATATCATTTCTTCACGCTATGAGTAGTGCAACATATGCCTTTTTTAGACAAAGGAAGATGATCAAGGAAGCTCCTCCAAAAATATACGGATGTATAAAGGACTCTCGTAAAGGTACTAAATACTTTCAACTTGGCAACTCCTTCAAACAGCTGAAGTTGCTCGATAGAAGCTTTCCTTAATAATTAGTAAATTAATTTGTGGAATAATCATTTGATGGACCCACTTCGATTGGGATTGAAGGTTACTAAGCATGGACCATTTCCATTACCGGAGATTCGAACAAACCTCGAATGAGCTGATTAATAATACTGCTTACAATTGTTCGAAAGGATGTCAAAATGCTTGTGGTTGCAGGAAGGAAGGGGTGAGATGCCCTCCAATATGCTATAACTGCAGAGGAGCGTTCTGTATCAATAAACCAGATGAAATTGATGCAATCAATGATGACGAATCAAGAGACCTTCTGGATAACGTGCACCTTAAATAGGACCAATTGTTGCAGTAAGCTTCCACTTCCAAAAGTAGTAAATTCAATTAAACTTGTATTTTTATTTTTTTCCCATAAATTATCTAAGTATTAAACCCAATATCAAAGATTTTTGTACTTAAGTACTTTTTTTTATACGTTTTCATTAAAATATGTGTTTATAATTTTAAATCCCCGTTGAAAAATTGGTTATTGGTTCACCAACAGGAATGAAAGCATTGACTGTATTTGGTTAAAAAAAAAAAAGTGTGCACTTACGGGTCTGGTACAAGATTTGGTACTATGCTATATACAAATAAATTATTTATTCCAAGTAATACACGCTGCATTACGAAAATAAGATATAAAGGTAAAAAACTCGATTATATAAAAAAACAAAAACAGAAATGGTCCGTTCTTGGAGGTCGCATTTCACCCCAACAAGTAATTTCTAATCCATGTTGCTTACTTGACGCAGAATTTTACCAACTTTGCTTTATAAACCAGGAGTATTTTCCTATGAATGCCTAGTTTAGAATTTATTGGTGAAAAGAAAAAAGTCAGAAAATTTTGAAGTTTTAGGGTCTCTCTCACAATGCATAAGAAAAAAATTAATACAAGGGTTAGTAAACAATATTTACTTTCCTATATTTAATTAGCCTACAAATACAAATATCAATTACTTAAAGAGAGCCATCATACTTTATACGAAGTTTTCGAACGTTATCTATTTTGCAGAGATATCAATTTTGTTCTGGATAGCCGTATCGTACAATATCGTCTATAGAAATATTTATAGCTTCTCTTTTATCAGTGAGTTTTATCTTAGCTTTAATACTCACATTCATAAACTAAGATTAATTGCCCCAGTAGGTCTGACTTGTGGGATAAAAAGAACTCCAGCATTTATCAAGATAGAAATATTTTTCAATTTGATTCCAGTTACTCTTAATTTTGTACTTTATAATGAACCTGGCTATTTAGTTCATAGTATTTCTACTTGCCCAGCTTTCATATCATTGGAATAAAAATATTCATACAAACCTCAAAACAAGAAAAAAATTCCTTTGAAGGTATTTCCGCAAACGCTTTGTTCGGGAGATATTCACACCTTAAGATTTTCATTGTTATGAATTATTTAGGATATATGAACTTATTTATTTGTTTCAACTACTATATTAATTTAACGTAAACATTAAATTCGTATTAATTGTTTGTTCAAAGTGAATATCGGCATATTCACCATTAGTATAAATTGAAGGCACAATAATGAGTACTCTGCGAAAGCCTCTTACAAACTGATAAATGTTATTGACAGTTCTCTATGCTAATTCCAAATAGTATTAATCCTTATGTTGCCAATAGTTTTTATACAGATAGGGATAAAAGGCCATTTAAGTATTCAATCTAATCCATCTCCTAAGCAAATCGTTTGCGGACATACCTTGAGAGGCAATTTTTTTCTTGTTTTGAGGTCCTTAGTTCATATTTTCATTTTGGCCCTTTAACCCTGAAACACCCAGTATATCATCCTTTGAGAACATGAGGCAGCAATTCATAAATTTATTATTTAAGAGCCTGACCATTGAAATAAAATGAATGGTGTTCTCATATTTTTTTAGAATCTCCTTAAAATAAGGATACAAGCTCATTGACTAAGTTTGCTAGTAAGTTTTTTATCATTTGATTCCTTAGTAATTAATCCCAATTTTAATTTTTCAGTTTATTTTTCAAAATGCTTCTATTTACCGATCGATTTATTTTGGCCATCAAGACATTATATTAATATTTTCTACTTTGTTAATTACAAAATAATTTTAATATATGAAATCTATAGACAGTTTTTTTATTATTTTTTGTGTATATATTTCCTATGTATCTTAATTTTTACCTAAAACAATTTTTATAGAATTTTATTTTTAGTTAATATTTTTTTTTCTTTTGTACCCTACGATTTTCCTATCTTTGATTTCTCCATTTCTTTTTTAATTATTTTTTTATTTACTTTACCAACCACCTCTTTTTGTATGTCTCTAGGCTATAGCAGGACTGAATAAATAAAAATATAAAACAAATAAAAAATTGTTTAACCGAGTTTCAGATGGGAAAAAAAATGGCGGACAATCGCTGTCCATATTATTCTAATCCATTCATACCCTCTTTTTATTCTTATTTCTTACCTTAAATTCGATGTTTATCTTTCTCCTGCTGAATTTCTCTTTTACATTTGAATGCTCAGTTAATACGTCAAAAAACGAACTTTCGTTCTTCTGAAATTGTTCATTTAAATTGTTTTAATACTTACCTACCAATCGAGTAGCAATGAAGCAAGAGCATTCCTGTAAATGCTACTGCTCCGCAACGTACGAGTAGAACTAACAGCCAAAACTGGGGCCAATATTTTTGGTTATTACTAAAATATAATTGTAAAAATTAAAACCTGAAGTTCATTTTTTTTTTTCTATAAAATACTTAAGTTTACTTTCTTGTTTGATCCTATTTTCTAAAAAGGTTGCCGACCCTGTCTTGTCTCAGCTTGCTTGGGTTTTCCCACCATACGTATTTATTTGAAGCGCTGCGTATATATAAGCCAGCGTTTTCCTGTTTGGTCGGCATTGAGGGAGTGTCTGTAGTTGAAGCAACAATGAGCAACGGAAGGCCGAGTAAGTTCATTACAAACAATTAATAGAATATATATTAATTTTTTTTTGTCTCTTGTAGTCTGCATGTAATGCACGAGCTGATTTTGAAATTAGTGCATAAACTTTATATTTATATCTATAACATTATTTTTTCAAATTACATAATGATATCCGCCAACAAGGGTTCGAAATTACGGTAGTAAAATTTCAAATTAAACTTTAAATATTGTTTTTATTTTAATGTATAGTCAGAATTTATATAATTGAGAGTTAAATAAAGTTTTTTTCGTGTAATAGCTGATTAACAGATGCAAAAACTATATTTCAAATTTCTTTTAGGAATTCCATCATGAAAACTACTATTTTCAGAAAAATAATCATTATAAACTACTTTATAAGGTTGAAATTGAGCCCTGGTACAACTCTTTACTTTCAATATTTTTTTTCCAAATAACTAGAAATCAAGATTTTGCGAGTTTATTTTGACGCGTCATGGAAACTGCTACTCTTGTGGAGAAGATCATCATAATATTGTGGTGAGTTAAAGGAGATTCAAATTGAGCCCTGATGTACATCTAAACGTCAAGTAGTTCCTGAGGTATCGAACTCTTCTCCAGATATAACTTAATTTCAATGTATGACGAAATCGTTTAAAAATATTTATAGACTGCGCTAAAGGTATGAAAATACCTGAGATTGACAAAATATAACCCAACAATGTGATAAATTATTATTAATTAGCTTGTTTCGATGAAAATATTAGTGTTTGATCAACTGTATCTCAGAAAATATTGAACATGAGTTCTATTAGGTCTCAATTTGAAGCTCATAGTATGGACCACAAAATAGTTGAGGATGACGGGTTTACGAAAAATATGGAGTTTGCAGATAATACCTTTACGTCTACGTTTTAATATCCTCATTGATAGTAATTTAAAAGTTATTAAATACCTGTAAAGTAGATATCTTCGAAATTGAAGGATTTAAGCCGTTTTGAATTTCGAATTCTCAGCTCATTATTATCCATAGGCACATCATAATACGTAATATTGGAGATATGGTACATCATTTATTTGTATTTGTTCATTAAAAATGTTGCTAAGCCTGTAGGTATAATATTTTTTTAAAGAAAAATAGGAGTTTCCGAAATTTTTTTTCCACATTTATGGAAGGGAAATCGCTTGTGCGAATTCAAATTTTCTATTACTTTAACAATAGTAACATTAACATAAATTGCAATAAGAAAAATAAATTATAGGATATTTTATGAGATGGCTTTTTCTTGTAATGTAGGTAGATCAGATGAAATATCTTGACGCAGCACAGTTGGGTATTTCGTCGATCTAACCGGCTAAAACTGTTTATTCAGTTTAATTGTTTGTATTGTATAGAAAGGGTCAATGTTCCATCCTAAAGGCAACATAATTATATATCACGTGAAAATAGCAAATTTTCACCAGCTTTTTTAAAATTCGACTCTTAAAGTTTATTAAGAATGGTCACTTTATTTATAAGAATGCGCAAAGCATATAAATAAATAAATTAAATATTGGGTACATCCTCAAACATAACATGTAACTTTTTTTTTGCCTTTTTATGAATCACGTCGTGATAATATATTTTTAAGAAAACAACGATTTCAAATATAAAATGTTAAAATAGGAAAAAAAAGTAGCATTGATTGGTCACCTTCTATTGATCTCCTATCACGCTAGTTACCTATTGGTAACCTTCTATTGGTCTCCTATCACGCTAGTTACCTATTGGTCACCTTCTATTGGTCTCCTATCACGCTAGTTACCTATAGGTCTCCTTCTATTGGTCTCCTATCACGCTAGTTACCTATCGGTCACCTTCTATTGGTCTCCTATCACGCTAGTTACCTATTGGTCATCTTCTATTGGTCTCCTTTCACGCCAGTTACCTATTGGTACCTTCTCTTTCCTCTACCTTTTATCCTTTTGTAGGACCCGGCGTCTAGCTACCCGCTGGACCTACATGTCTCGTTCCTATCTAAAGGAATAGGGCCCGGTAGAACGAAGTTACCTTCCTGCATGACCCAGCGGCTGGCTACCATCCCGGCTTGTATTCCTCCTTCGTACTAACAGGAATAGTACCCTGTAGGACGAGGTTACCGTTCTTGGAGAAATTACGGCTGTCACCTGTAAGTCTCATCCTATGTATTCATCTCCTAATCAACTACCTTTTCTAACTTGAACACGCATTGTCGAGGTCTTCTGGTCAAGAGTACACAGTATTATCAATTGAAGTCAGATTTTACAGCACCAGCACCATCTTACATATACTCGTTTACAGGATTCTTAGCATGTACTTTTGCAATGCTATTACCATGTGTTACTATCCAAACCTATATGAAAACTCATTTGAGAGCTTTGACTTAGATACCTGCTGGATCTATCCTAAAGATGATGGATCCCCTATGTTTATGAAGTCAATCATATGATGATACCTTCAGTATCAACCAATTCCTCCATACGAGGTGAAATTGCTGGTGTGCTAATGATGTCCTGAGAACATTGAGGTATTGCACTTAGGCCCATAGTGTGGCATTTCTTTGCAATCGCCAAAGTTTCGATTTGCTGAAACAGAGTAGATGGAGTTGGAAAAAGCATGCCCAAAATTAAAGTGTGAGGAAGATAAGATCTGACCAAATAATGCAATCCTTAGTAAGTTAGTTGGGTACTTTTGATGTAAAAATTGAGTTTCTGAGTGAGAATTTAAATTTTGATTTATTGGCTTCAAAATTATTACTGATATCAATTAATTATGAGTTGTTAAAGACCACATATGTGAGCTTATAATCACATGAAGTACCTTATTTGAAATATGAGGTAGGGACGAAAACGAATGTCTTTAATTTTTTTCTAATTATTATTCTCAATTTCAATATTTGATAGTGTATTTGTTATATCGTTCCTGAAAATTTTTAATACTCATTTAAATGTTCAAGGCATCTAGTCACTAACTCTAGAAATAATAGCTGGTAGAAGCCGCCAGCGTTGAATATGCTGACAACAGACCCAAATAAAAGTATTTAAATAAATCATAATTATTTTCAATAATTTACAAAATTGGTCTTTTAATATTTAGTAATTTTTTATTATTTACAGGAAAATATTATGCTTGATGATAAAATACTTCCAAGGAGAAATCTCTCAGAAAATATAAATATGAATATTTACTTTTAAATTTCATTTGAATTAAATTTGTTCAGATAGACAATAATTTACTGCTATTTTAATTTCAGTATTCAATAATGCATTCATCAATTGTCGTACATTTTGTGCTAAAAATATTTACTCATTAAATTTGTTAGATCTCTGTGAAATTATAAATTTCATTATTATTTATCAAAGAGGGTTGTAATATAGTTAATCTTGAAAATATTTCTGTTCCAAAATAATCAATGCATTTTATTTCTTCCTATGGTTGTATTTTATATATGAAATGGGTGTGTTTTCTTGAAAAAAAGTAATATCATAATGTGCGTCTGTTATATTTAAAAAACAAAACATGAAAACAATATGCTACTTGTTATATTTTAGGAAACATCCAGAGTTTAATTTATATATGTAGAAATTTAACACATACTTAAAAATAAATTTTCGATTCTAATTTAAAAAAGCTGGTGAGGATTGGCTATTTTCACAGGTTATATAAGCATGTTGCATTTAGGATCGCGCATTGAATTTGTTTTAATTTATTATTATTTATGAATGATTAGAAGATAGTTGATCGTGGATAATATATATGAGGAGAAGTTAGTTGGGGGTGCAATCAGAATAGAATACAAATAAGTTGAAATAACTTATTTAATAGTGCCAACGTTTTGGCCAGAATTTCTAGCCTTCATCAGGGCTCCTATTAGGAAATTTCTAGCCTTCATCAGGGCTCCTATTAGGAAATCACAAAGCCAAGTGAAACCTTGGCACTATTAAATAAGTTATTTCGACTTATTTGTGTTATATTCTGACCGCACCCCCAACCATCTTCTCCTCATATATATTATTATTTATTGTTTAATCATCTGTTGATTGTTGTTACTATTGTAACAATTTATTGTTTTTACTAACAAAACTTCAAACAATAAAACTGAGGAAATAGTTTTTCCAGCTACATCGACTAAATGTCCCACTTTGAGGCGTTAAGATGTTACACTATCTACTTACATTAGTAGAAAAGCAATCTCAAAATATATTATATACTTTATTATTATTATTTTAATTTATGTTAATGTTTCTATTGTTAAATTAATAGATAATTTGTTAGTCTGAATGATGAATTTCCCTTTATTAATTGTTGAAAAATAATAATGGAAACTACTTCAATGTAGTTTAAAAAAAAATACTACACTGACAGGGTTGGCAACACTTTTAATAGAAAAATGATTAAAGAAATACATGAAAATGAAGCATCATGTCTCACATATTCTGGTTTATGAATCACCTACAAATAATAATGAGTTGGTAATTAAAGGTTCAAAAATGGTCTAGATCCTTCAATTTTAATGGAATCGAAATGCATTCCCAGGTTCTTTCATAACTTGAGGATATTAAAAAGGAGATATTAGCTGAAGTTAAACTCTAAGTTTTGAATGTGCGTCAACTGCACAAGGTGTCTCAAAGTTAAAAGTAATGTTTTTGAACAGATCACTCATCCGGCCATGAGAAGGTATTTGGGCTGATTTATACTGGACACTGTGTATAATCATTCCTAATAATGGTTCATAGGTTAATCAAAGCCCACATAATTCATATATTTTAATCACATATACATTGTATTATGTTAGTCTTAAAAAAAGAAAAATTTAAAATAGGATATATTTTATTTTTTAGTTTTTGAACCAGTTGGTGATTTGGTGGGTTCAGTTGGTGAATTCACTGGAAAAAACATTTCCTCTGTTGGAAAAGGTGTTGGGAAAGGGATAGGAGAAGTAGGAAAAGGGGTTGGCAAGGCTACTGAAAGTGTTGTCGGAGGCACTCTTAGAGCTGGTGGAGCAGTCTTAAACGGAGTCACACAACCATTTGTTAGCATTTTCAAGAGATAAACATTAAAATAAAATAATCATAAGGTGAGTTTATTTCATTATTATTACATTTTACCATATTGGAAATTTTGTTTTTCTTACTCCAATAGCCTAAATATACAGAAATATTTAGACTTTATTTTATCAATGTAATTAATTAAAGGATAAAAGAACCAAGATTTTTAAAAATATATATAATTACGAAAGAATTCTTGAAACAAATTGCAAATAATTTTGTTTTATTAAATCAATATCACAATACTACATGGATAATGTAGAAGAGTAGTCATTCCTCTTAAAAATTGTAAAATGGAATAATTAGAGTTTTATCTAATGAGACAAAAAAATATATGTGTGTGGATAATGGAGACTATGTACTATAAAACTTTGCTCATTAATAGGTAAACTCACTCCAAAAAAGTGTAGAAGCATCAGAAGAGTTGGACGTCAAAAAAACACAGACCCATTGTGTCTGGGGGACAAATGATTTCTTGAATGTAGAACATTTCCCAAAAAGTGGTCCACAAGGTGTCATGAGGAAATTTTTGTTTTGTAAACACTATAATAAGTTCAATGAAAAATATTTGTCAACCCTCATTTTATATCAAGTATTTACTACAACTTTTGACATCTATTCAGAAAAGCTTTTAATAATTCAAATAAAAATGAGCAATTAAATAAAAATATTGCATGATGTTCAGAACCTCAAATTAATGATTTGAAAACTTGTAGATAAATGTAAATATATTCCATTTAGCGTTTCCTTCTCATGTGAACATTAGAAAATAGAGCTATAATTGAATCATTCTACAAGTTGAATAGATTCCAAGATCCCAACACTTCAAAAGTTGTGGTAACAACAAATTATTAGGAAAAAAGTTTGAGTACCCATTTTTACATCAGCTAAGATCCTAAAAACTTATTTACTTCCAATGTGCTACAGCCCAATGTGGGTAATGGCCTCTTTTTATTTTTCTAGAAAGTGCAGGTATAATATTTTTTAGTTTAATGAAATATTATAGTCAAAATGTTGATTTTTTTATATTAATAATTAAATTTAATTTTGACTTTTTTTTTCTTTTCAGATTTGCTATCCTACAAATAAAGATGACCACAATGCTTATAAGTAGTACTCCAGCATACCATTAAATCATTTTAAATGGTTCTCAAGGTTATAAAATATATTCAATTAAATTAGTAATGTATTATTAAAAATATCCAATAAAAAAAAATTAAAGTGTTTTAGCTTGTTTTGTATACCCTAGCAGGTTCAACTTATGTTTATGTTCTCCATTTTAATCAATTTATAAGGTAAAACATGTTTCATAATTAAACTTTCTGTACAAACAACATTCTAAGACCATCTTTACATTATTTCAATCCTGTTTGTAAACTAATTAGATTTTTTTTGGTGTTGGGTTAATAACTGCTACTGAACTTTCTATGGATATCTTTTCAGAGTAGACTAGTTTATATGAATAAATGTAAGAGTTTTTGAAATCTCTCTTCGCTTATAAATAAAGTAATAATAGTGATTACACATTATGGTGATGCTATGAGATTTGATTCACTTCAGTTATAAACTATTATACTATTGTGAACTAACTATTATACTATATTGTGAACTAATTTTATGTCAATATATTTTAACAGTTCAATAAGGAGGCATATTTAGAACACCTCAGATAGAGAATTTTATTAAATAATTTTTATAAACTTATTTTAATAAAAACTACTAATAATTAAACCAATATAATCCTATCTCAGACCTAATTTCTTCAAATGAAAAATAACTACCACTTTTTAATAAAAACAACTAATAAATAAACCAATATAATCAAATGTAATGAGCAAAAGCTTGTGATCAATGTTTTGATTATTATTCATTAAAAACTTTGGAAAAACTGCTAAATATTGATAAAGAATTGATAGAGGATGGAAAAATGCAAGCATGAGAAGGGTATTTTAAATATAAAACAGATAATATATTTTACACGTAATGATATTTTAAACTTGTACAGTAAACAAATAATTGTTACATTTTCTCATACATTTAAATACTATATCGTACACTCACTCAATATTGTTTATAAAATATATTCTGTACATAGGTAACATGAAAAATATAAATCACAAACTAAGTTTAAGAAAAATAAAATTAATATATGCATAGGTCATGAAAGCCAAATTATACAAGGTAACTCTATTTCCTAAATTTAAAGCAGTGTTTTTTTAATTTTTTTTTTACAATTATTATTGACATTTATATTTACAAAGATAGTTAGAAAATTAAAAATAGTACATCAAAATAATTACAACAGCAATAAATAATTAATAACAGGTATGTTTCTCATTAATATAATGTGGATTTTTTCACAAAGAATTTCCACAAAGGTTTAAACGGAAGTTTTCGTAAGAAACAAACATCCTGCCTATTGTATATCACACATTAAATGTATAATTAATTACTCCTAATCAAAATCAGATTAATTCTACTGAACAGTCTTTTCAATAAAAATAACTTTGTTACACAAAGTTGAAACAACGTCAGAACTAGAATTAGAAAAGAAAAAAAAAAAAAAGAAAGTAGAAGAAAAGATAACATTATTCACTTCCGTAATTAATAAACACATATAAAATGATTTAGAAAAACTTTCGGCAGGTTTTTTTTTTTAATAATATTTCTTTTTATAAAACATAACATTTTTGGCATTAAATTTTTATTGTATACAAAAATTTAAGAGTCTTTTCTCAAAAATTATTTTGGCATTTATAGGAATTCTCATTCACATGAGCCTGTAATGACACTGAAACATTTCAAAGTTAGGAGACAAGTCACCCATCTTTCACTTAGCTTTTGGACGAATGCGTAGTCAATGTTAGAAAAATACTGACACATAATCACTTCTCTTTTAAAGAGTTCATCCAAGATTTATTCACATATTCACAATTTTTTTTTCTTTTTTTAAAAATTTATTAATAAGAATGAAATATATTCCTCTAAAAAAATAAAAAAAAACAAAATCGTCATTAGTAGACTGTTTCTTTAACAACAATGAAAAATTATAACAAAATAGCAGCTTAACTTGTTAAGGAAGGTATTCAAATCTTGAAGACTATAAATTAGCTTTCCAAATCTGCAACATTTTTCTCATAATGACTTCATAATAGTTGCTTCACATGAGCTAATTTTTTACCATAAAAATTAGACAATCTCTTAATATAAATATACCATTCCAAAATTAACGAGACAATGAAAATTAAAAACATTGATTATTTTAAAGTAATATTGTTGGATTTATTCTTCATATAGATAGATATCTTATACATATATATTTTCTTTGGTGCACATATTATTTTGTTTTATGGATTCTACATGCAAACACTTAAACAAATATCAATGAAACAGTGTTTAGTATCATGCTTAAGAGAAACTATCCATAGCTCTAAGTATATTAATTATATGTGTATTATATTTTACATCTAGATCATGATATCTTTTAATCTATTGGCCATAGAAAATTTAAACATTTATATATTGTTTTCAACATGAACACATTGAGTGACAAACTCAGATTAAAAATACAAACATACACTTTTATTCCATTGAATGTACGTGTTGTCACTAGCTGGAGAGTTTGTCACAAAACTCGAGAAAATAATTTATCCAGAAAAATTCTACTTTTCAGAAGATCTAGGTATTGATTGATACATCACAGAAAAGTACATTATATTTCTAACTGAAGATGACAAATCATCATTTCTTTTCTTTTAGCAAAAGTACAAACTCAATGTTTTTATTGAGCATTGGCTTAAAACAATTTCTCAATCATTACAATAATAGTAATATAGCACCAGATAATTAAAAAAATGTAATCTTTGAAACAAAATTATCCCAGGACAAATGCCGATTTAGTCTCTTACCAATGAAGAGGCCATAAATGGTTCTGTACCACATGTACGCATGTAGGCCAATGAAATACTTATCTCAGAAACAGTCATTAAAGTTTGTTTATTCACAAGCATTTTCATCAATCGAAAAAAGATAATTTTCAAATAGAAAATGCTTACAAATCTTAATTTTATAACAAATCGAATAACTATACATATTCTTATAATAATAGTCTCTTTTCAATATAAATATATATTATATACATAAGCTCTAAAAAGTCATTAGTACAAAACTTTAAATCTGTGCTCATCATTCATTATAGTTTTTTAACACATATAATTCGGGTATTAGACACACCAATTAAATAACATTGCAAAACAGTGTGAAATATATAACACAATATCATAGGAACACATACATATATATTCTAAACATCTCAATCTAAAAAGTAAAACATTCAACAATTGGACCTCTCGGGTATATCCATGAGTTTAAAACAGTCATAAAGGAAATACATCTAATAACACCCCAAATTATAAAGTTAAACTAACTATAATACTGTGATTTTGTTTTTGGGCGGGCTGTTTGGAGGGGCAGTCTCACTTATCGAGATTTTTTCACAAATCTTATATTATAAGGGTCCTCTGCAAGTTCTGGGTATCGCTGTGCATCTCGAATGTGCTCTCCATCAAATCCACTCACAAAGCCAGACTTGAGGAGTTCTTCGACTTCTCCTTGAGCCCATTCACGTGTGGTAGGGAGCCCATTACGAAGTGCATCCCTCTCTTTGTGCCACAGTTTTCTGAGTGCTGCAGCCTTTGCATGGTGCAATAAGCGTTGCTTTTCCCTCTCAATAGTTGTACCATACCTTAAATTGATAATGGCATTTGGGCGGTGTATCTTGACATCCAATACCTTTAATAAAAATAAATCATTAGTAATTTTTAATGATGTTTAACAAGTTGACTGCCAACTACTTGATAACTTGTAGTTTGTGTTAGTGTTCGCAGAGCACCAACTATTAAGTTATTTTGTATTTTTTTTACTTGCTATATTTGTGGAGCTGCTACAAATTTCGTACACATAGTGAAGTATGGTAAGAAAAAAAAAACAAAAACAAAGCTATAAGACAACTCTTAGCAAGAAAGGAAATTAAAAGTTATATCATAGATGGCAGTCAATGTGTTTAGAGAATACTGAAGACTTTCAAATACTAAAAACATTATCAAGAACAGGAAAAGTTTCAACAGCTTGTGAAATAAGTTGTTAAATTTTAGGTTAAAAATAGTGTTTGAAGACTAAAAAAAAGAAAACTTTGTACCACTACAATCGATGAAGATTATTGAATCAGTACTTGGCAAGGAAGAACTCTGGACCATAGGCTGTGTGAGGTAGTGATTAAGTTAGGATCAACTACATTGCTTTTACCCTAATAGAGGATATCACTTAGTAGAGATAAAGTGTGTCACAGGAGGGCTCCTGAACACATACAGTTACTAACAGCTAATTTAAATAAATAATTATCTAAATTAGCCGAAATATAACTTGGGTTAGGAGAAAAGGGCATAGCTCTTTACTCATTGAGATACTCCACTTCCCCAAGATAAAGCAATTAATTACCTTTAAAATTAATCAGATCACAAAATATATTTTACTTATTTATCCAATGCTCATTCATTGAAATTTTGCTATAAGGCATTTTAATTTATTTTTTAAATTAAATTCAAAATCGGGTTCAACTCTGTCACTCCCAGTGAGACATGTCTCAGTGGATGCTTTGAATTGTTTGTAGGATAAAGTAACAATGGGATTTCTTCCTTGTACAACTGGGACACCTTGCCCTTACCACAAGGACACATTGGGAAGCCATGCCACTACCACTGGGACAAAAACTCATGTTTCAACCCCCCTCACCTCCAAAAAAATAAAATAATTACAAAAACTCTTACCCTTGAGGTCTTGTTAAGAGATTTCAAGGCTTATTTTTTTGTTTTCTCAATTTTTTCATAATTGATAGTGAAAAAGGTAAAGGAATATTTATAAATACGTTAAATGTAACAAACTCATAAATGAAAAGAATTTCCCTCAAAATATGATTGAAATGAATGCTCATTCGTATATCACATAACGTCCCCTGGAAATTGCAAGGTCGAAGGTTAGGCAACCAATACCAGCACCTGTCATCTAGGCTCTTTATGAATGGTTATTGATTTATTATTATTATTTTTGTAAAAACTTATTCACATAGTACCATTTTAAATTTAATAATCAATTAATTGATTAAGTGAGTAAAAATATTTAAATTCTAATTCATGAAACTCTATTTGTGTTCAGATGGGTTGAACTGTAATCTAGGAATACAGATTCATTGCCTTGCCTAGGAAGCTTCCATGGTCGAAGAGGAAGATAAAGACCTAGAAAGGGTTTAGAAATAGGAATTTAAAGTACAGATATAGGCACCAGCACTTAGGAAATATTGGGAGGGGGCAAAGGAAAGTGTAACATGATAACACAATTTACTACAAATTTACATAAAGGTATAGCCCAGCCACCAGTTTTTCGTATAGTACAAATACTATGATGAGCAAATCATTTTGAAACATTTAGGCGGAAAGTAGTGGAACACAAAAATAAATAAAATTTCTATTAATTTACTTGTTGAGAAAATTTTCTGTTGTTAATTAAATCTCATTATTTTCATAGAATGGTATTTACTATCTGTGTTATTAATAAAACATTCTATGAGTTATTTTAAAGTAAATACACAATGGATAATAAGATAACGGGAGGGTATTGCCATCTCACCTCTCAGTGCCAGCGCCTATGAGTGAAGTGTCAAAAGTTTTTGGTGGAAGATTGGAGAATTTGAAAGAGGAGGCAGTTTAACCCACAATGACTAGATGGAATTTTATACAACTGTTGCTTATCACTATGGATGGATTAATTGGCAAATAATAATCGTTAATCATCATGAGCAGTATGCTCATATTTTCCATACTCAAAACTTTTAATTATCAACTTATCACTCAACAGTGATGGGAGTGAAAATGATTGACTGTTAATATTGATAATGATTATTGAAAAATTATATTACTCAAATTACACGAAATATGATAGGAAAGTTTTGTTGATATATACTGTTAAAGTGCATATCAACAAAACTACATTTACATTTAGAATGATTATGCAGGTGGGATAAGCTGGAATGACAACACACCTTCTAAGTTAATGAGGAATAACTATTACAATGAAAAAAATCTTTAAGTTAAAGGTGATATAAAACAAATTTATTGCCATAAAAAATAATTTATGGAACTATAATTTACCGTTAGACAGATAAAACATAAATGATGCTTTTACGGACATTATATTTAAGATGTGAGAAGATGGTCAGGTATACAGACAGTGGAGTACTAATGAACACAAATAAGTGAAACCTATTTTATTTTTGCCAATGTTTTTGGCCTAAATTCTAGGCCTTTGTTAGGGCTAAAAACAAGATAACAAAAAATACATAAAAAAACATGGAGAAAAAAATAAAATATGTAAATAGTATAAGTAGAAATTAAGAAGATAACAAATAAAACTAAAAGAATAAATGTATGAAATAGGAATAGTAAGAATTTATTGGAAAAGAGAACAAATAGTGAAAATAATATAAAATGAAGAAAAAAATAATGAAACTGAAAAAATAAATAAAAAATCAAACAGTATTCTATTTAAATAATGGAAAAAATAAATTAAATTACCATAATGAGAAATTAACAAAAGTAAAAGTGAAGAATTTTAATTATTTCATTATTTACATAGACCAATGATTGATTTTAAATATTTTTGTTTTTAATTTTTAATATTTTCAAGCTTTGTTATCTTTATGTATAGATTTTTATTATTTGAATATTATATATTAACTTCCTATGAAAATGAAAATCTTGTAGTGCTATAACCCATGGAGGGTCAGAGGGTTCAGTATGTTGTAAGGAAGTAATGTTTCATGAACAACAGTTATACAAGGTGTTGATTTGTTCATGATCACGCTCAACCATCAGATTTTTCTCCAATTAAGGGTACCCACTTTATGAGGCTGGGTGAACACTGAAGGGGTTCCTGGACCCACAGGGTTGACTCGGCTACATGAACAGAATAAATAATCATCTGCCACAGATGGATTCGATCCCAGGTCTTTAGAATTACTAGATTACACTGCGCCTTTCCCTCTGAGCCACCCCACTCCCCATATTACCTTCCTATAGTATTATTTATTATCTTCTTAACTTCCTGTTCTACTATTTTCTGTCTTTTTTTTTTTTAATTTTTCATTATAATATGGCTGTAATTTCATTTTGTTTTTAGCCATGATAAAGGCATGAAATTTATGCTGAAACATCGGCACAAATAAAATAAAATAATTTTCATTTATTCGTGTTCATTACTACTTCACTTACCACAATCCCAACATCTCCTCATATTGAATCTATGGTCAGAAATAAAAACATCATTCATTATATTCAAAAAGCATTGATTCTTAATTTATTTATTAATAAAAATTAATAAATGGAATTCATTGTGATATGAAAAATCAATAAATTTCTCACCTTCCCTGACCCTGTTTCTCCTTCCTTTTCAATAAAGCTGGTGTTAAACTGGGAGCCAAATCGCTTCAATTGTGCTTGGTCCTCTTGTGCTCTCCAAGCATCCTCTTTAACAAAGAAGAAAGCATCCTGTAGACTACCATGTAACACCATTGTGAACGGCAGAAGGAATGTGTTGTTGAAAACTGATGTGAGAACATCCCTATAGATAGAGTTAGCGGTCGGGTCACTGTGAATGATAGCACGTCCCTCATGAGTCCTTGACACTAGAATACCCTTTCCAAAGGGAGGCTGTGCTTCAGCTCCTGGTTCAAGCCCGAGCCCAGCCTGCTTACTGATCCCAAAGGCAGCTCTCACTGGATTGAAGTCAGCATTGTTTGAACTGTCTTCAACGGTTATCGGGTTCAACCTTATTTGTGACTGTGGCAGAGATGACAGCTTGTTTTTCATGAATCTCTCTGATAGGTGGGAAAGAAAACCAGATGTTACTGTGAATGGAGAATCAAAAGTTGATCCTTGGAGTCCAGGCAGTTGAAGGTATCCCTGATCCAGCTGAGGTACTAAACTGTCAATATCATATCCCAACCGAGATAACCAACTTCTCTCATCTGCAAAAATGGAATACAATACATAATGAATGGAAAATAATTCAATATATTCTAAATTTGAACAAAGTCTAAATTTTTTTAAAAATTTCAATTGTACTTATTGCTCATTATTTATGTGATATATTAACAATATATCAAAGATAGCCAAACATAATCTTTATAAACTTAATTTCCATTTATTAGATCCATATTACTAGAATTGTATCACTTCTATTCTGTTTATGTAGTTAATCATTATTGCCAAGAAACTGATGAAATAAGATAACCTATATTTATTAGACAATTTTTTTTTTTTTTGTCATAAATAATAAAATTTTCATAAAATAAGTTTTATGATTATTTTTATTGAAAACAAGGATAAAAAATAATTGTTTTCCAATAATAATGAATAAATAATTGTAACTTGTGTAAAGGGTATTTCCTTTTATAAAGGAAAATTAATTATTAGTTATAACAGTAAAACAGACACTTAACTACAACTTAAACATTTAAAATACAATTTTCATAAATTACATGAATTAAAAACATTATTGATTTAGAAGTACCTCCGAGTTGGTGAGGAGTTTGGTGCACATTAATTGGGTCATTTCCATTAAACCTATACAAATGTAATTTTGTAGGATTTGAAAGCTTTTGAACCACTTCTTGCCACAATGGTGACATCCACTGACCTATCAGAGGGTCATAGACTTTACCACCAGGCATATGAACTAAGGAAGTAACCTGAAACAGTGATAAGAGATGTTATTAATTTATCAGAAACTATAGAACTTAATTAAAAAAATCAGAACACAATTCTGAAACATTCAAATAGAGATTTTCGATTCATGATTAGAGTTTTATCTGTAAGTACAATCATAAATAATCTAGAGATAAACTTAAAGTGACCTCATAAGACATGAGGGAGATAGATCTCCAGGCATATATCAGTTATCATGTTTAGTATGGAATAGTTGACAAGTTGACATATTTTGTCAAAAAAATACTGGCAATTTTTGAAAATTTGACTTTTAAGTTTGAATACTTTAATATTGCTAGATTCATAGTGTGATATGTTCATCAAAGTTTCAGCATTTTTGATTCTTTAAATCTTTTTGAATAAGCTCTTTGAACGATCTGTTAGTTAAGATTACAGACAAACAAATTGGTCAAAATAATGTATTTCTGATACTTATTGTACTAAAGAATTTACTATACAGTACAATGAGTCACGAATGACAGGAAGCTTATAGTGTTTATTTAAAATTGAGAACATAGGCTTAATTGTTTAAGTATTTTCTTTTCTAAGTTTCTGGGCCCATGTCATCCTTCTATTAGAAGTAAGTGTTTTTTTTTTGCTAATTTTTTTCCTTATTATTCTAAGGTATGTAATTTGGGGGAAAGATTATGAATTATGAGGACTTTTCCAAAATGAATAAAATTAAAAGTTAAGGGAAACTAAAGGTAAATGTTATAACTACCTGATCTAACAGGCCTCCGCAAAAGTCAACAGGTAAGTATAAATAAGGATTTGAATCATAAACTATATGTCCATAAGGTGACCTCATTATTTCTCTAATTCCTTCACCATATTGGTTGAATATCATCACTGGGGTTCCACATTGGTCAGTAGCAACATAGTATTTGTGTCTGAAGACTTGAGCGAAAATGAGGTGTCCCCGATCATCATAGGTCAAAGACATAAGTTTTCCATCCCTAGGGCTGTAGATATGTGTAACCTAAAATAATAAGCACAAATGAAATAATTAGTTTCCTCTAATAAATTTTTTAGTAAAGTGAGAGAATGTTATCAGTCATTTCAAGTTTTATTTATTGTTTAAATAAGCTATTATTTAATATTTTTTTTCAATAATTACTTCTATCAAAATATAATTAAATACACCCTTCTCAGAAAAATATGAACACTAGGACCATTGAAAATAAAATATGTAATATGTTATTAATCAGTAATTACAAAAGCTATTTCAAGAGTTGAAAAAAAATATCAGGTTGTGCTTGAATCAAATTTTTCAAAGTATTTAGATTTTAATTACCTCATCTGGTCTTTTATGATTGGTGTAGAAAAACTGAGTTACATTTCCATAATTATCTTTTCTTGTGGACAACCTGTCAAGATGGTCATAGTAATATTTTACATCGAATCGGCCCCTTTTAGTAGCTCGTACCTAAGGAAGAAAAAGTATATAATTATACATTGTATACAGAGAGTTAATTAATTATACCATGCAAATGATGCGGTTAAAAATAATTTTATTCACTCTTATTAAAATCAATAATCATATCATCAGAAAAAGTCTGACACCAAGTAGCTGTCAAATCCCAACTGATCAGATGAGACAAAAAAAATAATTTTTATTATATTGAGGTATGCTTTTTTTAAAAAAATAGAATGTAAAAGCTAGTGACATACTATTGAGTAGAAAAAATTAACAATTAATCGTTATGAATAAAAAATATTAACATTTTTTCTTCCGGATTTTCATACATTTACATATACTATATTTATTTATTTATATATATTTCATGTATTTATATATTATAAGTTTGTTAGTTCCTGTAATTATAATTTAATAGAAAATTTGATTTTAAAAAATAATTCTATAGACTTGTTTAGAGGCTACTACTGCTTTCTGACTTTATCGATATTGCAAATCTTAATCCTGAAAATGAATCATCTGACTCTAATATGATTTTTAGGAAACATAAGATTTAAACTATCATATTGATGCATCACCTTTTGGTATAATCAGTGTAATTATTCTCTTGAAAATGTAAAAATGATCAGAATATAAAATAGTTATTTATAAGAACTAAAGGCTTTTATTTTGAGATAGCTATGGTCCAACTTTCTGTGGTGACCAACTATACTAGGGAGCAAGGAGTTGAGGAATTAAAAATTTACTCACCAATAAACCTTTAGCGTTGTAATGAAACTTCTCTTCACGTGCATTTTGAACAACTAAGCCTCTATTATCATATCTATATTGCCCATCACCAAATTTTACAATACGGTCCATTGCATTGTATTCCATAGGAATAGTATTTCCCCTGAAAGAAAATTTTATAACAATAAGTACATTAATTAAAATAAATAATCACTTAAATAGTTTATTTTCATTGAATTAGGAAATAAAAGGATCTGTAATGGTTTAGAAGTAAACAACTGTCTCTTGAGCTAGATTCCTAATTTTTATATAAGAATAATTAATAATAATTATTAATCATCGTTCAAATATGGTAAATGAACAGAAATCATATAAATGAAGATTTAAATAAATAATAAAATATTGCATTACGTTAAATTATTTTAATCAAATAATTAAGGCATTGATGAAACATTTTCTCCCTTGACTGCAAAACTTATCAACATTATAAATTGACATTTTCAGTACATTAGCAAAATGTTTTTCATTTAATGAACTTTAGTATACATAGGAAATTTATAACTTAAAAATTAATAATTACCTGTAAGTGAGAGATAACATATTTCCGTTAGCATCATATTTGAAGCCCCATGGCTCTTGTGCCTCAACAGCTATCAGCTGACCGTCAGAATCCCAAGTCAAATTTTTAACATTAATGTAAGTATTCACTCCAACATTACGGGTATAAGTTCGAGTTTGGCTTATACGACTGTAATATAAATAATATTATGTTTAAAATCTAATCAGTAAAATTACCTCTAAGAAATATTGAAAATTTATTTTCTTACTTTCTAGAATCATAAGTGTATTCCATTCGGAAAACTTCCATCCTATGGATAGTGACAGTTACTTGTATAACTTGAAATTGTTTATTTGAAATCCTACTAAATACTGCTGTGGAATCAGATAATGAGGTCTCATTTGTTGATGGCCAGGTAACCTAAAATTACATCAAATTATAGTTTGCTTTTAATTTATTTAATTGCTTTGATAAGCCTGTTAGATATTAAGTTTGAATTCTTACCATAAACTGTCCCATCTGGCTTTTTGCTCCTGTTTTTGGATTATACTGAATTGAATATTCCGGCAAAGTTTGACCACCAATCCTGCCTTGTAAAGAAATCAGTCTGAAGTTGTCATCATATTGGTACATAAATTTAGAGTTACTTAATCCAGTTTTGGGTCCATAGTCAAGCCTGTAATGAATCTTCATTTTAGTTGCAATACTAAAAATCTATCACAGAAAATTATAAATAAAATAAAAGCCAGTTATGTTAAAAAAAAAATTAGTGACAAGGAGATGTTAAAATTAATAAGCATAAGCATTGAAATCAGGGATCTAGCAGTATCTTATTAAAAAAAAAATATTTAATTTAAAAAGAAATGTAAGTGTACATTATATTTTATTGGGACCATAATCTCTGACTACAACTTAACAATAGTTTGATAAAATCATTACTGTAATTACATATGCAGTTAAAAATTTATATTTTTCAATTAAAAAGAAAACCATTCAAAATATACATCACTTTGTTATTTTATGCTTTCTCTCTGTTATAATACTTAATATGTTCATGTTCAACAATTTTGCTACTTTAACCTTACTAGTTTATATATTTTATGTTCAATCATGATAATTAATGGTCATCTTCGTTATAACCAAATTCTTTTATGAGAGTAACAGTACTATATGATAAGAATATAAGAAATATGTGATTAAAACCACATATACATACAACGCTCGAAAAACAAATGTATTAATTAATAATATTTCACCTTTCTTCTGTAAGTAAACCTCCGGAGTATTGGTAGTCCCACCGATATTCAAAATCCTTTTCAAAGTGCAATACTTGACTAGGGAGTCCAGAATCTGGCCAATGTTTAAGTTGAGTTATTCCATCTCCATGAACAACCTGGAAGTTAAGCATATTATCACAACTAGAAATTAAGAAAGGATTAGGTACTAAAAAACCTTTTATTTATATTTTCGCAGTGTAATATGAATAGGGGGGATTCCTCAACTTGAGATTACAACAGCATACATTTGAATGCTGTATTGATTTCAGAGCCGCTGTCCGTTAGGCCTGGGCCTGGTACAAAGTAATACATTGTGCCTCCTACTACTCAATATTTTAGTGTTTTATTTATGTCAATAATATTAATATATATTTTAAACCCTTGTAATTCAATATCTAATGACCATACAGATGAGAAATTAATGTTTTTTGAATCATCAATAAAAAAGTTATACGATCTACATTCTAGATACCAATTTATGTTAGATAACTCACTTATACCAAATATAACTTTTAAAAGGACTATTATTATTACCTCAGCTAATTGGCCTGAAGGGTGATATCTATACAAAACACGTGCACCATCTCCAGGGTAGACTATCTGAAGCAATTTCCCTGCATGTGTATAATGGAGCAAGTAGGACTTAGTTGAACCTAAAAGTTTAAGAACAATGAAGGGTGTTAATGATTAAAATAACAAAATAAAAAATCCAGTGAGAGGTATGCTAGTTTAAGTCATTACCAGGTGGAGTATATGTAAATCTGACAAATCCAATCGAGGGCTGGCAGGAGACAGAATGTTTTGCTCCTGATGCTAAAACAATATGTCTTAATCCAGCATGCTCGTCATAAACTAATGATACTTTCCTGCCACTACCTAGAGTTATCTGGGTGACCTAGGTAAAAAAAGTTATCAATGTAAGATCTTAATCCACTAAATTAAAATACTATTATCATCAAACTACCAATTAACTTACTAAGTTTAGGTCATTATACGTATATCTGATAACACCATCTTGTTTGGTCTTGACCTCAGACAGCAAGCCATGCCTGTCATAAGAAAATGTTTCTGCTTGCATTCCCCATTTCCATCCTTCGATTCTATTAAATCTATAATAATATAAATTGATATATATATAGAGATTCTTAAAAAAGATTATTATTGTTATTTCATTTGAAAATATATTATTAAATTAATTTACTATAACTATTATTAACTTATGAATATTTGGCACACATCATATTTAAATTATAATTAATAAACAAAAAGACTTTTTATATTTACATGATTTCTAGGAATGTCATCTATAAATAATAATTAAACTATGAACATTTTAAAACTAAAATATTTGTGTATTTTCAAAAAATAGATATATAGAGAATTATTTGTAACATTAGTGCAAAAATAAAAATAAAAGTGTTCATCTCTTTACCTATCATATGTAATGTTCAAAGTTCTAGTATTAGCGGGTCTCCAAGAGGTGGGTAGGCCATGGTTATTGTAAGTGATACTGAGAATAGGTAATTGGTCTTTATCATAAACTGTTCTCCTGCTTTTTCCTTGATCATACTCAATGCCTAGCACTTTGGAACTGTTAACCTATAAATGCCAAAAATACCATAATTACATAAATTTTTTATTTAAAGGGGAAAAAATAAAAATGTATAAATTGCTATTAAAACTGAAGAAGTTTAGAAACTTTGTAAGAGTTTTTAATCAGTTCACATACATTAAAAGTTAAAATAATTAATTTTTAGTTATGAAAAAACTTCTCTCTCTCTTAAAAAAAAAACAGTTCGGTTGCAGAATTCAAAAATTAATTTTATTTTAAGATTTAATTTAATAATAAAATATAAAAAATGACAATGAGTACCAATTTTGGTAATTGCTTGTTGGCATACCATTAATAAAACAAATTAAAATGCTGATGAAAAAGTAAAAAAAAGTTCTACCACCGAAACTATTTACTTTCTATACCATAGCTAGACCATAAGAATATGGGAGACTAAGGAACAACACATGCAGTACTTAGTTGGATCTGACACTATCCTTCCTAAAACCTTCATGAACTAGGCTTTAGTTAATCAAAAATAAATTTATGAATTCTCATTAATTTATTAATTCTCATTATTGTTCAATTTTTTCCAACAAATTTTCACATTTAATGAAAAATTAAAACAAAGATGTTATTTGTAGAGATGGGAGAATTTCTTTTCCTCACACAGACTGTTGAGATTTCTCTGTTCCCATAGTCTTGTGGAGAAGCTATGGTAACCAAATATTGCAGGTTAAAATACAATTAATTTTCAAGCAGTTCAATATTAAAAATAAAAAAAGCTTAAGTACCCAAAGATGACTATGAACAGTGTGTTGGTTGTTGGCAGCATCTCCGACCAGAGTATAAGTAGCAGCCATGCTGTTGGTAATACCATGCCTTGTGGTAGACTGCCGACTCCACATTGGCCACATCTCAGCCTGCACTGGCATTGCCAGTTCCAGTAGAGGGTGTCGAGCCCCAGGTCTCAACTCCACCCGACCCTGAGAGCTGGTGCTCATTACAACAGTTCTATTGTGTAGCAGCCCAGCCTCAGCCATCACCGATAGACCTACAATAGTAAAAAACAATTTATGTAATAATAATTATACTACTAGTTTATATTAATCAATATAGGTAATAGAATTTAACTGTACAAATAACTTCAACAAAAAATTCAGTTTTTTTAAAAGTTCTAAAAGTAATTAATATATTTAACTATTCAGGACCAAAACCATGTGTTAATTCATATTAATAAATACAGTATTACTACAATGTTCAAAAAAGAGGAAAATATTGTACATTTGGTAACTGAGACTCATCATATACTTGATTTGCTTATGTCACAGAAGACAACTATAATTCATCATTCAAAATAGAACAAAATTATAAAATATCCACTTTTTAGACAAATTAAATTTCAATAACTAAAAGTGATACAGTTTATTTCAAAACTTCAATTTTTTTTTCCGTTTATTATGTGTTAAAAACAACATTTTCAATAAATATTTGAATCATCTGAATGTAATCTCCATATATTAATTTTTAAAGAATAATTTTCAAAAGATTAAAATTTGATAGAATACTTTTCAATTGATTTAATATAATTTAATTATAACTGATAAATTAGTCACTAAAATATTATTATTAACATCAAATTTTGTCATTAAAATCCCAAATCCAAAATTTTACTCCTGGTTTAAATGTACGAAATTAAAGCTATGAGAAGATAGTTGACCATGGATAATATTAAACGTTGACACTATTAAATAAGTTTTTCAACTAATTTGTGTTATTTTCTGATTGCACCCCAACCATCTTCTTTTCATATATGAAATTAAAGTTTAATTTAATAATTTAAATTGAAATAAAAAAATATGTTACCATCTCTGATAGCAATCCGATCATCATTCATACTGATTCCTACACGATGCAGCTCTGTTGTCATTGGATGAACAGGAAGAGTGATATAAACTTCAAGTTCATCTTTTTGACCTAGTTGTGAAGTCAATGACATTGTTTCACCGGTGGGAAGAACTGCATCAACTAATCGACCGAGTGAGTCGTAATTGTATAAATAGGTTGATCCGCCCTGGAGAAGAAACATTGTTTAATTAAAAGGTAAACAAAAGTTCTATGTTCAAACAAAAAAATATATACATGTAAGTTAAATTATTACAGACTTTGGCAAATATTAAGGAGAAAAAAAAGGTTATTACTCATTACAAAATTATGTTTTATTCAGAATAAGAAGATTAAAAAAATATTTAAATAGACATTAAACAGAACATATTTTGGATGATTATCATGAAAATCAATGAAAATAATAATTATTCATGATTGAATTTTTAATTTATGTATACCCAAGTCTGAAGAAATACAATATTTGAAAATACTTACAGATACTGAGGAGTCTGATCTACTTGTGAGCAGCCCAGATGTAGGATCGTAGTCAAGAACAATTTCAGAACGACCTTTCTCAACAAACTTGGTCAAAAATCCAATACCAGATATATTTAGCTCCGACTTATGATCCTGAGTATTTTCTATTGCACTCACCTGAAAAAGAAGTTCAATATTTAATTTTTTGAATTCAATTTTTTTTTAAATGATAATGATTTAAAAGTAGATAAAAACGTACTACGTTGCTGTAGTCTCTCAAGAAAAGAATTTTATTTCCAGAGCTGTCAGTAACTGTTGATAACTTTCCAAAACTTGTATTTTTGCTGTAGAGGAATGTGTATTTGGGTTTACCAGTGGTGATATCTCTTGTTGAAATGTGTTGACCATAACGATTAAAAACGTAAATTTCCTCTGTAGCTGGATAAGGTATTCTGAATTCCCCATTTTCGTCATGAGTTGGAAGATAATGCTCGAGGGCTAAGATATGCAAATTACCCTAAAAATAAAAATATCAAATGAGAATGAAAATAGCATTTAAAAAAAAAATCAGAAATGTTTAAAACCTTAAAATAACAAAAAATTAAGAAATAATTTAAATAAATAAGATAAACCCTAATCCCTAAAATAAGCTTAAATGGAGCAAGCACTTTGGAATCTCCAAGAGTCCTACTTTTCCTACAATTGTGGGGACTAGCATGGATATAAGTTAGCCAGACTGAGTGATAATATGGTACAAAAGTATGGCAGAATTTAAAATGTTTTATTTTACACAGAAATATGTGATATCAACTTCAAACACCTAAATTGCAATTTTAATTTAGAAATAAATAATTATGTCGGCTACCCTAGTTCAATTGGACTATACTCAATTTTAGTTATTTAAACTGTATCAATGCCTTTTTATTAAAATTGCTAGTTTGATAATATTTTAAGGCTTGAATAGATAAACAAGATTCCAAGCTTAATCCTTCAATCAGGTGAATTAAATTCATATTTATTTGGAAGAGAGGACCACATCTTCAAAACCATCCAGATGCTTATTATTTCTTATTTAGTTCTATTACTATGAAGTTTATAACTGCATAGAAATTCATTTCAAAACATTACCTGGTCAGCAACATTAACTATCCCATCTGGGCTCACTGCAACAGCTGATATTGAAGTAAATCTAGCAGTTGTTGACAAGAGAGTTTCCTTTGAATTACTAGTTTCACTGAAGCATGAGCACGGTGAAGTACTGTTGCTGGCACAATCACATAACCTAAAGGAAAATAAAGTGAAATTAGTTTTACAGTAATTTCATAATAATAATAAGAAGAATGTTAATTAATTAATTAATAATAAGCATATTAATTAATAATATTTATAAATAATAATATAAATTAATAAATAAATAATAATAAGAATAGTTTTTCATTAATTGTATTAATGCATACGTTTTGTCATTGTTTTGTTGAACTTTTCCAGCAAAGTAAGCCATTTTTCCTGATGCATCCACAACTCTAATAGCATTTACTTTCTGAGAGTCTGTGTCTGCGATGTACAGCAACCCATCAGGACTAAATGCAAGAGCGAGTACTGGGCCAAGCGCAGTTGAAGTAGCTACTGTTCCTTCTTCGGTCTGCAAATTAAGTACAAAAGTTTGTCAATGACACAATATACACTTATTTAAATGAATGCCTTAGGGATAAGAATGTAATATAATAAACCACAATTTTAGCACAATTAGAATTTTGTGCTAAATGCTCCTTTGTTTCTCTATCAAGCCATTTATTCATTTTGCAAAACTGTTCTATGGGACAATTTTCATCACATGGCTTGTTTATTATTACCCCAAGCCATTCAAATAATAAAATATAATTTAAATATTTTGAAAATAACTCAATTTCTAAGGTGTTTTATTTTTAAATATTAACCTGAACCTGCTTCTCTTCTTCATGTTTTTCTTCAGCATTAGAATGACAGTGAAGTGGAGTTCCAGCAACAAGGCGCACTTTTAAATCAGATGTAAGTTTTAAGACAAGTCGGTCATCGATAAAATGGAGAGATCCATCTAGTGCACTTAAAGCGAGACCAGTAGGCCATTGTAGCTGGGCCTATGGGAGAAAAAAGTCAAGAAAATAATGTTAGAAAATCTAATAAAATTATTATTTATAGGAGAAATCAATGCTTAAAAATATTTTATTCATTTTTAAATCAATATTGCATTAATTTTTTTTTTTACTTACAGTATCTTTACATGGTGGATCTATATTTCTATTTGTTTCAAAATTTACAAAATCACAAGTAATGTATTTTTATCATAAAGATACTCTTACTTTAAAAAAAATTGTGTATAATCAAATGATAGATGCATATCATAATCATAGTTATATAAATAAGCTATCTAAAAACCATCTGAGAAATTAGTAAAAAATGATATATGTTAAAAATAAATCATTAAAAATGATATATATGAGTATATGATATAAATATTTAAATAGTTATATGATTAAGTATATCATTTCTTTAGTACTATTATATTACAGTAATAATTCTGCAATATTATACAGAATATCAATTCTTGACATACCACACATCAAAAACAGTTAATCAATAATTATCATGTTTATTTCATTGTGATACCTAACAAAAGTAATTCATAAAAGAGCAAAATTAATCATAATGAATCTGAAAAAGAAAATTAATTGAAAAAGAAAATTAAAGAAAAACAGGGAGAAAAGATATGAATAATGAGAATAATCAGACTTGGAGAAGTGAGCAAGTAAATAAATTTTACTGATCAAAGTCTGGAAATTAATTAGGAAAAAGAATTTAACTTTCCAAAATGTATTTAACCATGAACAAATAACTTGATAAAAATCTAATTACCTGAGAGGCTGGTATTGCGCCTTTGCATGGTATAGGCTGCCATATGTTGTGATGTTTGTGATGTCCAATCAGGGTGTGAATAATGCCGTTAGGGTCTACGGATCTGATGTTAGTTCCATCGGCTATATACATTGTTTTATCAGCAGCTATTGCTAATCCTGTCATAGAAAAATAAGTAAAATATAATACAGTTTTCACAATGTTGATTCATTAATATATAATTTAAACATATTTTGCTAATAAAATATATCATAACTTAAAAAGCCTTCACAATTCAGTTCTAGTTATCAAATTTCAAATGTAAAGACTAAAAGTTTGTTCTAGTAAGTAAATTATTGATATTTTTATTTTTAATTCATAATATGTTTAATGAATAATATTTCTTTTAAAAAAATAATAAAAAATAACCTTTAGGATGTGCCAATTTAGCTTGAAGCGCTGGACCTTCATCGCCGCAACTAGTTTCATCCCCAGGGATACAGCGGTCTCCAGAACCAACTGCAACCTAATTGAAATAAATTATTAAATCTTTTGATGAACAAGAAATTATCAATGTAAACAAGGAAGCAAAAATACAAGTAATATAATATTGTAAAAAATAACATACAACATAAAGAGTTCATATAATTTTAATCATTATTTTATTTTTAATAAAATTTAATTAGTAATTCTAAGTAATACTTTACCTCCCAATTAATTGATGGTTCTGGTACAGAATCCAATGATATTACTCGTAAGATTTGGTGTCTTTCAGGATCTGACACATATAATCTTCCATCAGCTGGAGATAAAACTAAATAATACTGATATGACACCTGGGTAGCACTGAAATGGACATTGAAAGTTTTTGTTAAATACTTTATAATATTAATTAAAGTTATTAATACAAGTATTATTATTAATTAAAAATGAAATAAATAAATACATAATATTACAGCATAGTTTAAAAAAAAAACTAACAATATGAAATTAAACTCAAAATAAATTATGTACAGAACAATAGTTTTATTTATGTATATTTATAGCATAATTCAGAAAAAAAATAATAATTTTAAAACCATTTATTTCATCTTTTATAAATTATATCAGATTTGTTATATATTTTTTTGTAATTATATTACATTAATATGACCATCCCAAGTAAGACTATCATCATAAACTGGATACAGTAGAATATAAATCGACCTTGTGAATCATTATTTAAGTTAAATGAATATAAAAACTATTTTACAATTAATATTTTTGTTTACAAAACTGATAAGCATAAATGTAATTTGATTTAGAAAATTAAATTAATAAAGGGTGGCTTAAATGAAAAAACTCACTAAAAATAAAAAGTATTTCACTGCGATAGGAGTTATATTAAGCAATTAATTCACATAAATTTAAATTGTAATAATAATTATATATATTTTTTCCTTTTAGGAGCTTAAAAGTTATCATAATATGAAATAAAAAAAGTAATTCAGAATTAATATTTACTGTTGAACAATCATATTCAGTTAATGGGTTAAAATTCATAGTGAAGCAACAAGCAATTTATGCCTAAATGTTTTTGACTGTCAAATTCATGTTTCCATGCCATGTAATACATGCAAAACCAGTCACATACCTAAAACTAGCAGTTTGTACAGATCATGTTAAATTAAAAAAAATAATAATATATATTAAAAATAATATATATTAAATTATGTTTAATATAGATAAATTATTAATTAAATTTGGAAAAAGTACCTGAGTTGCAAGACAGTATAAACATTGCCATCTGGGGTGAGACGTCTAATGAGATTGAAGTCACCAACATATAATGAACCATCAGGACCAGAAGTCAGTGCAACAGGAGTTAAAAGCCTAGCATCTCTTGCAGTACCATCACAATCCTTGCACTGCAGTGGCCTCTGTAATCCGGTACCCATCACAACTTTTACACTACGGGCCAATTGCTTCAGATGAACTGTGGATCCATCCCCCTTTTGTAAAATACCTATAGGCATAAAGTAATAACAATTTCAAAATTTTTATTTATAATTAGATATTTTCTATTCATAGAAAAGATAATTAATGGAATCAATCTATCATGGATAAAAGATATTAAAAGTAAAACTACATGTTTAAGTACCTTCATGAAAGTTGTAATGGTGATGTATATTGAGACTCCATCCGCCAACATCAGAGATATCTACATCAAATCCTTGAAGTGTGGCTGTCTGTGTTTCCCAAACAATACTAGGGCAAGTTGAGTGCTCGTAACCTATTGATATTTTAGCTTGAGCGACCCCATAGACTTTCTGTTTATAAACGTTTCTCTTATTCCAAGCAAATACATGAGTTAGATTAGGGTCTGCTTCATATGTTTTTGTGTGGACTGAACCTTCAATCTCCACCCTAACATGAACCTTCACAAGAGACTTGGGAATCTTTGAGCGTGTGAGCCTCATGACAACTTTACTTAGGTAACCAGGTGCGAGGCTTGTTCTATACATTAAATGCAGACCGGAACCAGGAATACGAATACTTTCTTGAAGCATCTGAAATTAATATAATAAAATAAATCAATTACATACATTTATTATTAAAATGTTATGAGAGATGATAAAAAAAAGATTTTTTAAAATAAAGGTTACATATACTGTGACATGACAAAAAATGAGATAACATAGGTAACATGATATATTTATCCATAACTTAGTTATTTATAGTCTAATGTCACACTTGCAAATGGCAAATAATATGTCAAACAGAGAACTGTTCATCCAGAGAATGCATTCAATTTTCTGACTATTTTTATGAATAAAATTTATGAGTATATTTACATAGTTAAAAAAAAAGTAATTACAATTGTTGTAAATGATAATTTTTTTTTCCAAAATTATAAAGAATTAAAGGACCAATTAAACAAAATAATGAGTTATCATAATTAGGCCAAAATAAAGATTCATTCTCCCCATTAAAAAAAACAATTCATCCAACGGATTTATTTTAAACACTCATACCTTTAATATTTTTTTGTAATAATAATAATATGTATTTAATTGAGGACCTGTATCTGTTACTTATTTCATCAATAGACATACTGAATTTTATAAGTTAGTAAAAAAAAAAAAATATATATATATT
>NW_027114395.1:249772-276414 GCF_000696795.3 Halyomorpha halys | reverse complement strand
AACTATAAAAAAGTTACCTGTGTTTCTGCAAATATTAAACTTTTTCCAGGCATTCCACCCACTTTCTCAGGCATCCAAGTTGATAATATCACTGGCATTAACAATGTTTCATCATGATCTATACAAGGTAAATTGTGGACAAGACTTCCTAAGCCTGGAATGAATCATTAATGGAATTAAATTAACAATATGAAGCAAGGGAGTTACATTTAAGTTGATTGGAATTTAACATACCAAGAGCCAGAGCAGGAGGAGGTTGGTTTTCCCTGAATTGCTCAGCTGTTTCATCAGAAAGTTGCATAAAAATAGGAGCCAGAACTACAATCTGATTCCATGGCACAAATACAGTCCTTGTCATTGGTTGGAATGGACTCCTCTGAAATTGCAATGTTACAGCTCCTCCGCCATTAACCAGTACATCAAACCTGAAATTTTAATCAAGGTTTACATGTTAAATTATAAATATTTTATTTGGAATTATATCTTTATTTGTATCATTACTTTTTAATTTTTATAATATTTTACTTATTTTATTTGCTTTATAGCTTTTGTTTTCCAAACAATTAGTTTTCATGAAGGATTGCTAGAAGCTACAAGCTCAGTTCATCTTAACCTCTAAAACTGTATCAATATACAGGTTAGATTCTGACTACAGTAAGTTAATGAATAAAATTTATCACTTAATATAATTTACATTTTTGATTTTTCTTTGCTTGTTTGTTTTGCATGAGTTTCTGTTGGGAATTAATATAAGCGATGTTTAGATTTAAGAAAAAACTAAGAAGTGGCCAATAGATTGTTTTTCTTGTTGCTCTATAGGGTTTGGACCACCTGAGTGGTGTTTCAGGATCCAAAACGCCCGGGAAACTAAATGATCACTCAGTGTTGATTCAGACCTGTCTTAACTTGGTGAGGAGAAGTCTAATAGAAAATACATAAAAGTTCTTATAAATAGCACCACTTGTGCCAAAACTACTAGATGAAATTTGTGAAGTGTGGTCCGAACAGTGCAAGACTGCACGGCAGATGTTTAAAATATTACATTTCTGTAATTTAATCATCATATATAATTTTAATTTTTAAATGGATAAAGAAATTTTTTAAAAATGAAGTAATTGAGAAAACATAATTATATTAATGGACTATAACGTATCAATAAAATTATGAAGATTAAAATTTGAGAATTACTAAATATAAAATTAATTCTTTAACTTAATAATTCATATTATTATAATTTTAAATAATATTATTACATTTTTATGTTACCTATGTTACTATCAAGGTATTGTTCATTAAACACAAAATAAAATAAATATTTTTTAATTAGCAGAAACTATGTGGAAACTAGAAATTACCAAGCTAATTTAACAAACTTATAAAGTACTATAGTTTATCAATACAAAAAATAATATTTGATTATTTTAAAATAGAAATGATTCATACCATCCTCCAGCACGCGTAAGTGTGAATCCAAATCTAGAGTCTCTATCAACTGACACACGTATACCAACTATTCCCAATCCTTGTGGAGATAAAACTTGTCCTCTCATCACAGAAACTCTCCTAAATAAATATTATTCAAATGATTAAGATTCCTAAACATTATATAAATAAAAACTTAATTTCAATAAAAAAAAAAAAAAAAAAATAGACTATTTCTCAGACTAATGAATTTATAAAGTGGTGTAACTTACTTAGCGGTACTGTAAAGAATTTAAAGATTGTAAGTTATTTGAGTTAAGAATATAAAGGTTACCTATATTAAAGTTTAAATTTTTCTTTTCAATTACATGCAATGTTTATTTATAAATAATATACGATTTTTAATAGATTATTGTATTATTTTTTTTTTTGAAGCATGCCATTGAGTAAATTATAATAAACTGCATAATGTTTGAAATGATTGTTTAGATAAAAAAAAAAGGTTATTTCTATAAAAATATTCAACATAGTAGTAGTGAATTAAAAATATTTACAGAGTAACAGCTTAATTTAATTGCATTCAACATGCACTTCAGCACTAGAATAATGAAGCTTCATTTCACTTAGCATTACTGTTCAAAAATACAGATTATAAATTAAAAAGTTACAAGCTTTCAAACAACTATATTAGAAAAAATTGTTTTAATGTTTAAATATAGAAAATAAGAATAAATTATTTTTTTTTAATAGTACATTTATATTTCAATTATATAAAATTTCTATTAAAAAGAAAAGAAAATTGAAATCCAACCTATTTCTAAAATCTCTGAGGCACCTATTCACTTGGGAACTAGTTCAGGATAGTAAAACATAATGAGAAAGGTACAGTCGAAGGTCTCTATATTAAATGTACCCTTCCAAAATCAGCCAAGTCCATTTTCATATTTTTTTATTGTTATGTTTTATCATTACATTTGTAAAAATTTGAATCTATTACATCAATAGGTTTAAAGTATTTATGTTGGGTTTACACTGATGAAGACATTTAAAAGTGTTTTGATATAGATAAAAACTTCAGGAGGATAGGAAAAAGAATTCAAGCTGTGTCGTACTGTTAGGAATACTACCATTGTTTGTTTTCTCTAAGATTCCTTTTAATTAATCTTTTCTTTCTTTTTCATTAAATTAAAAATGAAAATAAATAAATAGGAATTCATTTTAAAAAAATAATGAAAATTTTTTTCTGATAAAATACTGATACTTAATAAGTTCAATATATAGAGAGAATCAACTGCATGTACAGTAAACCTCCATTATAATGCTTTCACTAATAATGATTTTTTGGATATAACATTCTCTCTTTTTTAGTCTTGATTCCAATTCTAGGAAGTTGTTTTCCTATAAAACTTTATTTGGTATAATGATCCAATTTCCCATTAATAATATTCTGAATTAGGTTTTTTTTTTCCACATTAATAACATTCAGTTGTGTGAATATGAGATCTGAACTTTCAAATACAATACTGATAAGAAAAAAGAGTTTGATTGATACCACTAATGTGATTCTAAAGAATATTTAATTGATAATATGTTCCCATCAATGTTAGTAATTGTGGCTATCAACATATGTTGAAAATTAGTTGGTTTTATGGGCAAAGATACCCTTAGCTACTTTGAAAGAAAAAGGTTTTTGGAAATCTTTTTTCTATTTTAAACAAAAAAATTAAGTAAAAAGTTGAATAAATCAAATTTGAATCAAAAATATAGTACCATAATTAATTATTATAAAGTACTGATAGAACTACAAAATGAAGAAGGGGAAGAGAATGAAACTGAATCTGTCAACAGATGTTTTGAACTTGTTAAAGACAATTCACACATTTTTTTTCATCTGTTCTTTTCTTTTTTTTTGTACTTGAGGAAACTTTTCTTTTATTTGAACATTAAATACATTTTTAAAATTTATTAGAGTGGTATTGTCAATGATCTCCAGGTTATTGCATTTTCTTAGTTATAGAGCTATTTTTCTGTGAACCCTATGGGAGCGTTATAATAAATTTTGCTGAATGTGTACATAAATATGAGCATATTCTTTGATTAAAAAAATATGTATTGATTTATACACATTCAACAATTTGGTATTGAAAAATAAATAAAATGTACAGGATTTTGAATTATATGAATGATCATTATCCTATTAGAACACACAATTTATTTAATATATTTTTTTGGATCTCAGGCCACTTATCTTTTTTTATTATAAACATAAGTATCATGAAGAGACACATCAGTATATTGAAACATAAACAGGGTCACATTTCATTTAACATTGTAATATTGAAACATTTTGGGAATTTGTGGTTTGAGAAAAGTACAAAAAAAAAAAGGTTTGTTGAAATTGCTTGACTGAACTTGAATTGAGGAGAATCCATAGCACCATTTCTGGCACTGCAATTAATACTATTGCTAATATTGAAGCAGCTTGTGTCAAAATAAAAAGGTATATCTAATTTTGTTTGTATAAATAATTTGATATTATATCATCCTATAAGTTTATTTTAATGCTTAGCATGACATTCTTTAAAGAGACAAAAGCTACTAAATCAATTTTCTATGTCGGTGTACAAGGTTAGATAAACAGGGTTCCTTATAAACTGACAAGACCAGATGGCTACTTCTTTTTTTAAGTAGCCATCCTTTTCAGCATCCTGATTAATGGTTCCTCTTTCTATTTATGACTTCGGAAGAAATCATCAAAAACACTGGAAATTGTACCTGTGCCTTCAAAGTATAAAATGTAATATCATAGAGATTGCCTTAAGTAAAGGACAGGTATACTAAATGGTCTAAAAATGTTATAACATATTTTTATTTCTAATAATTGGAAAAACAAATGTTTGTTATAAACCATCTGTTAAAGAATGTTATATGTAGGACCAATTTCCATTAATATAATAAGATGTAAAAACAAATTATTCATTTCAAAAGAATGATTTCTAAATATTCTATTTATCATATTACTTTTTTATTTATTTATCATTTCATATGTTTTTATTTAAGGATATCATTTTATCAATTAAATAATACGTACCCGTTTGGTATTTTTCTCTAAACCATTAATTTAAAAAAAATTTAATTATTATTATTATGGGAAAAAAATGTCTAATAGTCCATAAGTTGTTAACTTGAAAAATAATAAATTATGAAAACCTTCTTTAATTGAAGTAGGAATTTAATTGTATTAAGGTAAAATTATTTTTACCATTGATAATTTAATGTTAAGAGTTATTATACAAATGCAAACTTTTGAAAGGATGAGTTGGTTCTGAACAAAATATGTCTTCTATTTTTATTGCAGAACTCTTTTCTATTCCTTCAAATATAAAATTGATTGTTTAAATGTCCAACTTGGATAATTGTAGCCCTGGACTTCTACAAAATAAATCTTTTTGATGATGAGTATATTGATTATTTGTATTTCTCTATTTTAGTTGTAATGGGGAAGGTAATATGAGTTAAGGTGATCTATTGATGGTGATGTTACTGCATCATTAACTTTCTTTGCCCTACCTGATATCTTATGTTGGATTGAAAGTATGTAATTTTATTGTAGAAATAGGAGAATTTCTATTTTCAGCATGAAGCTAGGATTATACCTTGTTTTTGAAATGGTTTGGTCATTTTTGTTTGGTTATTAAGGCAAAAATATGTAAATAAATTTGTATGGGTATTTATTGATAAAAAATTACTCGTATATCATATATCACGGTCATATAATGAAATTATTTAATTAAAAAATTGGAAGATATTGATTTACCGTGTGTATAAAGATGAAAGGAATATGGTCCGGGTGCGGTCAAAAAAACTCAAAAAAAAAAAAAATAAAATAAAAATAAAATAAAAAATAAAAAAAAAAAAAAAAAAAACTCTTAAAATAAAATAAAACAGTATATTCTACTATTTGAGTATATTCCTTTCATCTTAATTAAAAAATATTTGATGTGGTGCAATGACTCCATTGTTATTAAGAGATGCACAATGGCCAGATGAAAGAAAAAATATTGTAATTTTTTTTTTCAATATCTTAACAGTAGTGGATTGGTAGAATTACTCCTAAGTAATTTAATCTATTCCTAAATAGATAGAGCTGCAAAATATTTTCAAATAGATGAAAGCCTATTTGCTAAGTGGAAGTACAATGCTTGTAGAGTAATCATTCAATTTCAATTTAACTAAACTAGAACTAATGAATAATAATTAAATACAACCCACTTATTTTAAAAATATATATTGAAATAATGATCTACATCTCGATAAGAAATCTTAATTATAATCAGAGCTTGAACCAAGAGTAAATGTCAAATTAAGTAATTACAAAGCAAGAAAATTCTACTAAAATTATTTTTTTTATTCCAATAGGTGCCTCTTATGTTAAGTGCCATTTTGATCAAGCATCAGAAAATTTAAAATAATGCAATTTTATTAATCAAGACATGCATTTCCTCTGTGTTTAGGATTTTTCACTTCATAGGAATTTCCATTTTATACATTTTATGAAATAATGAAATGGAACAAATCTTATTATCCATTCTTTAAAAAGCTAAAATAGATGTAAAATTATATATTTATTAACTACAAGTAACATCGTGTGTCATCAAAAGTGGTAATGTATAGTATAATAAGAATAATGGAATAAATAATCACGATTAAATAATTTAAAAAAAAAAAGAAAACTCAAAGAAAAAAGTAATAAGAATATTGTATGTTGTACTAATAAAAATTTCGGTTTCACAAGTACTGATAACATGACAAAAATGTATTTTAGTGTTTTATGATCTTACATATTATTAATAAATATTTTATTGTAGATAATACAATAGATATTTAAGGATTAAAATTAAAAATAAATAAAAAGCAACTGAAAACACAAGGAAAAAAAAATTGGACAAAAAAATTAGTGCAACTCTAAATGCAGTGCTGCCAACTAACATAGATTTAATGAAGAATAACATCCTACCTTTCCTTCCTTTTAACAAATCCCCTGATCTAGAATAGTATTTGATAAGATGTCTAGACAACAATAGACATATGCTGAAAATAATTTAGCACAAGGATCAAAGGAAAGATTTACGGATATATTATTGAACACTGTCTAGCATTGAGAGAGACTGAAGCAGTCAGGTTCCAGTACATGTATGCTGATAATTTCATTAGTACAACATATAAGTAAATGAAAATAAAGGTATTTTTTTTTTCTGTTAAAATAAATACAAAAATAATTTTGGTATGTAGAAAGGAGTTGGGATAACGGTACAAGACATAAGACAAAGACATAGACAAAGACAATTGTGGTTAGGAGACAAAAGGTTTGAGGTGAGGTATCCAAAGATGGCTGCCGTATAGTGTTATGTTTGAACGATTAACAATAGTTCCTTCAAAATTGTGTCTTTAATTATTTTATGGAATGAAAATAAAAAAGCACGAACAAATACTAAACTAGGACATACAAAAGTGGTAACATTCACAATGACGAGACAAATATATAAATTAAAAATAAATTAAAAAGTGCAAAAAAAAAAGTATATGAATACAAAAGAATTGACACTTGCACACACATATATGCGGAGGGTTTACATTCATTTTGCCATGGTGCAAATAATTATTCTTACTTTAATGTATAAATATAAAATATGGTTGATTACAACCCATAGAAATAATATAAACAATATCACCAATATTTTAGTCTGAGGCTATCAGGAATTCAAAAGCACAGCAATAATTATTAGAGAAAATGGGTAGAGTCACAATTCTTATACTCTCAGATATTTCATGTAAGTTTATTGCACCATAACAAAGGTCAAGTAATAATATGCACATCACAAAAATTAAGTGGGTTTAAATTAATGAAAATGTATAAAAAACATAAAAGCTACAGATAAAGACACATATATGGTACGAGTGGTTAAAGTTAGTGATCGGGCAAATGTCTTATTTTCGTTTTGAACTTACCGAGGTACAAACGAGTTCCAGAATTGACTACACACAGGGTTTAGGACAAAGAGAAACACAAGGACACATTACTTTGTGGTAATTATAAACAGATACATGAACATTTGGATTCTTAAATATATAAAAAAAATATTTATTTTACAATAAGTTAAGTTTTTCTAGAAGTAACATGGACATTTACAAGAATGATACACTTAGACTGTGAAACTATTAATTATTAACATTTCAAACATTAAGAATAAAATTCGTTTCTAGTTTCCAAATGCTCATTCCTGAATATACACATTCTCACCAGTACTTTTTGTATAGGCGTGTTTCCTTATAGAAATTAATTTATTTATGTTTAATAAATTTAAACTCAATCAAATTAGAATAAGAAAAAAATTATTATCCATGCCATTTTAAATGGGTGAAGGATGGGAGAAGGTTGAACAATCACACATGAGTGGGATGTTGCATGGATACTTTAAACAAGTTAATGTATTAAAAAAAAATCTAAAATGTATACTGTTTTATTTTGTTTTAATTGTTTGTATGTAGTTTGATGTTTGTTCTTGTTCACTGCTTTATGCAAACATTCAGTTATAAACAAGTGTACAAACAGAGAACAAAATATAAAAAAATAAATTAAAAAAACAACAAAAAAAAATGGCAATAAGAGCAGAATTACTGAAGACAAGGGGGCTCATGCTGTAATCAGCACAGAAATTAAAATTTGTCTAACTTATTTAAAGAGCACAAATACGAAATAAGATACACAAATAATCTAAAACTGAATCTCTATTTCATTAGTAGGAGCGTATGAATTAAAGCCATCAGTTTTCTGCTGTTATTTCAATTATATTTTCATTATTTTTTTTTATTTAAAAAGCATAAAAACTAAAAAAAGAAACAACTTTTTCTGTTCAATAACTACGTTGGAGCTATGCTTAAGCAAATAACATTTCTTACGTGAGCAATATTTAGTGTGATAGAGATAAAAAATATACAATGACATCGAAAAAAAAAACATAAAAAAAACAACAACAAAAAAACAAGACATGAAGACCAAGTGAGCAAACTGTGTCGAAAAATAAACAAGCTTCTAAAAAGCTAATGGCAAATTAAATTTCACATTTTAGCATAACTTTTACTGGGGGCCAACTTAAAATTATCTAATTACTAACAGTTATTCAACACAGATAACTAAAACGTTTCAGTTTTTGAAAATGCAATTACTAATTTATAAATAAAAAAATAAAAATAAATTAGCTAATTTTTTGTTGTTGTAAATTAATGTAATTTATTGCAGATTTCCTTTATTTCTTTTGAAATTCACCTAAATAGTAATCTGGTCAGCCTCTTTGTTTTGTTTGATGAGCATACAAAGGCACAAAGAGTGATGCATTATGTTATTCAGGCAGTTCACAGGGTTTAAAGGATCCAGACACACAGGGTTACATGGTTATATGCCAGTGGTGCCTGTCAATGTTACTTCAATTAGATTTTTCATATAAACACAAGTGTTGCTGATACTTTGATATAACAAAGTGGATATTATTGTGTTATGAACATGGCACCACTGATGGTCAAAATGTGGGATAAGGCATGGGCTAGACAAAGACAAGAGACAAAACACACACAAAAGGTTTAATTGGATATCATTATGACTTCCGCTCTGTATTGTTTTTCAGAAGCACACCAATAATAATTTATAAATATTTGAATTAAAGATGGCATGACCAAATTAATAATGTGTAACTTCTTTTTAAAATAACAATACAGAGCTAAAGCCAAACAATTCATATTATAAATTAAAAAAAATAATAAAAATAAACGAAAAATTAAATAAAACAAAAAAACATGAAATATTTATACTTTAATTTAGTGCTGTTGTTATTTTCTACCTGGTCTAAACCAGCATTTCTATAAGGAAGAGAAAGTATATTATAAATGCTTTCATCAAAAATGCCTAAATTAGATTGTTAACTATCTCAATCATTGAAAATATATTGTAACTCCTTAAGTGTAATAATTAAAATATAACAAGAATGGATGGTTTGAACATCAATTATCTAATATTGAGATCTATTTTACAAGGCAAAGCATTCATGCGGTAGTGATTACTAATGGAGCAGAAAATTTACATGCTACAAATGATTATAGCTGAATTGGCTCTCGTCGGGAACTCTGTGTGCGACAGAAGATTGTAGAGATAGAAAGGAGAACAAGAGGAGCTTTTGCCTTGTAAACAATGAAGCAAATAAAACTGATAGAGAGGCTTGGTCAGCTTACCTCTCGCTATATTCATCCATGTGAGCGTAGCTCTGAACACTGTTTTCTTCCACAAGGAACTTGACCCGTTGGTAGAATGATGCAGTCACAGAAGGCGGCTGCTTTCTTAGCAAAACTTCCACGGGATCGTTTGATGCAAGGCACATGATGTGCTCCAGACAAGAGGGATGAGAGCAGCATTCAGAATCCGAACAATCCATCATTCCATCTGTTAAGCAAAAGTTGCTTACTATTTATAATAATGGTAAATGATAAATTGTATTTTTAGAATCAAGAGTTGTTCATTTTAAATTACTTATGTTAATCATGCACTGTTTTAGAAAATCAATAAGGATAATGAATACACTAACTCTTCAATTTATCCAAAACCCTAGGATATTTGGAAAGTTTATTTTTCAAATAATTAATAAAAGGAAAAATAAGGATAATAATTTAAAAAAGTAATATTTTAAAGCACAAACAGTTAATATTGTGAGAAATGTTTTGTTTTAAAACAATAATACTTCTCAATTTACAATTGAAATAAGAAAAATTGATTAAAAATAATATTTAAAATTGAATTAAAAAAAAGATATAAACTGTTGGAAATCTTGTAAATTATTTCATTAAGTTTTAAGATGCACAGTGGTCATAAGTTTTTATTGGAAGGAAGGCAGAGAGATTTAGGAAATTCCATATATGAGCATGGCTATAACCAAGACTTTATTTCCATTTCTATTAGTCATGAATTAACTCAAGAGATAAACACACCTTGAGCACAACCAACCTCTCTACACAAAAGATACAAAATTTTGTTCAAAATATACTAAAGCAGTTTCTTAACAATGTCTTACCCCACCTTAAGTAAAATAATCAATACTTTATTCTGGAACAGTCGCTATTAGTTTACTTAAAAGTAACTCTAATACTTTAATCAGAGGACAATAAATTGGAATGTCTTTGGTTTTATTTAATATAGGAACATACATGAAAATTTCACTAAAATAATATCGCCAATTTTATTATTACGTTATCATATTTTTATAAGCTAAAATAAAGTAATTCTTAATCAAAAAAAAAATTATCTGTATTTTTTTAAACATGGGCTTATTTGAAAAAATTACCCTGGTCATTATCAACTTCGTCATTACAGTCCATCTCAAGCCTGACACTACAGTCTATTCCTGCCCAACCTTCTGAACACTGACAGGTGTATTCCCCTTCCTGGAGGATACAAGAACCATGCCTACTGCATCCATTTACACAGCCAGCTAGAAATGATAAATTCATGTATAAATAAATTAAATAAAATAAAACAAATCTTTTTTTACATTTATTAAAATAAAGATTTGAAACAAAGACTATAAATATTAATAACAGCATATCTTAATTTTTTACACAAGTTACAAGTAGATGATTGACTTACGTAGAGTGCAATGTCTACCATTCCAACCTTGTGAGCAGACACAAGTACCATTCTTACATTGCCCATGTTGGGAGCAACGAGAATCACAAGGCAAAGTGTCACATCGATCTCCTGTCCATCCTTCAGAGCAAACACATCGGCCAGAGTCGCAACGACCATGTGGACCACAATCTAAACGACACCATGCTACAACAAAAAAATTATAATTTGAGTACATTAAACCTTTCTCTCAGATCTTTCTGCTAAGAAAATGTTCTTATAGATATTTATCTCAAAATCATAAGTCAAATAGGAAGCGAAAAATCAAAATAAGCAAAAAGATATAATCAAATAAAAAGGTTTTTGTTTATATGAAAATAATCTACCAAATTAATTATTTATAATAAAAATTGAATAATGCAAGGGTATTATTTCATTTGATGCAATTACCAAATGAAATAGTTGTATAGAGAGGGTCACCATAGATATTGGTTCACCACATTTATTTTTTTTAGGTCCACCTATAAAACTTAATTTTAAATATTTGTAATGTTTGTTTATATATTATATTTTACCATATTATATATATAATATGGTATGCAAACTAATATTTGTTTGGGGTAAATGTGTTAAATTTTTCCCAGAAGAATTAAGATAAGGTTATAATGTAATACTTTCCCAAACAACAAGAATGAAAACAATAGATTCTTAGAATATGTGTTTTTAAACTTTATTTTAAGTCAGGCTATTTTTAGATATTTTCCCAAATATTTTTGCAACAGAATATGCATGAATACTTACGCTTGGAGCAGTCTGGTCCTGTCCAGAAGGACTCGCAAACACAGGTGGCTGTTTCTAGATCATAAGTACCATGTTCTGAGCATCCAGGAAGGCATTGGTACACCTGCTGGTCAACGGTACTACAGTTGGCCCCTTGCCACCCAGCCTTACAGTAGCACTGGCCATTGACACATGTCCCATGACCAGAACATTTCGGGTCCAGGCAGTCCACTGTAACAGAATACTTAGCTATAATCTTCGTAATTGAAAATATGTTAAAAGATAAGGGATGATAATAACGGTTTTTAAAACGGCTTTAAACCAAATCAGACATAATAAGATAAAGGCAAAACTAAGAATAGCTCCAATAGTATAGTCGATATGTTTGAGATTATATTTTCTGGTTTCCTCAATTGAGAAACCCACCAATAATTTCAGAAAAACAAACAACAGGAGCATAATATTAAGGTAATATTTAAAAAAAAAAAAAAAAAAAAAGGATATAGACAATGAAAAATATTTTGAATAAAAAAAGATTAAATATTGAATTCAATTAACTAAACTCTAATAAATCAATTAAATTGTTTAGTTGATTTAATTTTCAAATTATTTATTCTGAAAAATCAATTATTTCATTAAATTGCATTATCGAGTAATAACATCTTATTTCCGGTATTCAATAACTAAGGATTATTGAATGTGTAGATTAAAAATAATCAATGCAATAAAAAAAATGGAATGTAGGAAAAGTTCTTTTATGAATCCTAATTAACCTCAAGCAAATTCAACCGATTTCCCAAATATCTTCCTATGAAATAAAAAACTATTTTTGGCTGATATATTATCAGTAGAGATCCTAAAACTACCAGCCTTTTCCATCTCCATCAATCTTCAGTATCATCTATCCAGTTGTCAACTTGTGGTCTGAAGTTTATTCTGTCAGCAAGCTTACTTCGGGAATCTCCACCACATTCATCAATAAGAATATGGGTCTCGATAGATTGATTTTGGAAAGCCATTTTCAACTTATCTTTGATTGAAAAGATAAGAAGAAACTAAAATATGAGATAAATTAACATTAAAATAAACCTTAATCAGCACTGTCTCATTAAACTGGCCATACCATAGTACCAACTTGATGAAATTTTAAAATATTTGAATTGTACGTGATACCATACGATATAATATATATGAAAATATATAAGATTAAATTGAAGTAACAACATTTACAATCTATAAAACTATTTCTCCTATGCAATAAAATTAATTACACAATCTTTTGCTTTGTATGAAACTTACTTTTTATAAAGAAATATTTTGTCATTGTATTAATATACTTGAAGAATGAAATTTTTTATCATTTCCATTTTTGAATATTTTTTCTTTAAATTGTGTCAAGTACTGTTGAGTATAGTAATATGTTTTTGGATACTAATTAACTATATTATTTTATTAATTTTTGTAGCAACAATTGAGACTACCTTATAGTAATTCATAGATTTACAAATTTATTATTATCAATAAAGTCTAAAGATCATGTTTTAACTTCAAAAGTATGATATAGTTTACAGTTTATCATCTTTCAGCAAATATATTTTGTCTTTTATTCAAGTGTTATTTTTTATTATTAAGGTATAGGTAATATAGACTAGAGACAGAGATAGTGGTTTCAATTTTAAAGTCAAAACAGGCACCCACAAAAGAACCACAAGAACAATCACTGGAAATAGAACTTTTAACATTGTTTTTCTAATTAACAATTCTTTTTTTTTTTTTTTGTGGTAGAAGCTTGTTCATCAAACTGCGACAATCCAGTACCTCTGCAGTTAATCTTCGGCTGTTTTTTTCACGTAAAAATTGGAAAAGAAAAAAAAAATAAAGGACAGCGTTGCCAGCGCGAGGGTTAGTGGGGGAGAGTATAATCCCCGCATCCAATAGGGGGTCGTGTTAAATATTGAAGCTCGGTTATTTGGGCGCCACCCTCTGTTGACACCGGCCTCCCGGCCAATGAAATTTTAGATAACGCCCGCTGATGCAGCGGTATTCTATTCTCGCGAAAAATGCTAAAACTGCTCCCCTTGTCCACACCCCAGTGGAATATTAATTTATCTACGCACAAAGCTTTCTTTTTATTATTTAAACATTTATAAATTCTAACATTATAAAAATTAACACTATATTTAAATAAACATAGCACTTATAGAAGTTAAACTAACCAAAACATGATTAATATCAATTATACTAAATTACAACGTATATTTAATTTATGTTAATGTTTAATGTATGTTTATATCTATATTTTTAATTGGGTAGGCATAATTATTATTGAATATTATGTTTACTTTTATTTATTTTAGAATATGTTTACCATACCTCATTGGTAGTTATGAAGAAAAAAGATTTAGAAGATCCTGAAGGGAAAATGTGCTAAATTATGAGAAGAAAAAAAGTCCAACATTTTTTTTTTTTTTTTAATATCTTTATTGAAATTTACAACTGTATATTATATAATACATCAAACATTAAAACGAGATTTATCAACTGGTGAAGCGTGTGAGCTATGTCACAAATTAATTTTATTTATTCTTTCTTTTTCTTAAATGAAATACTTTTTTTTTTTAAATGTATACAATCATAGAATACCATATCAAAATAAAAAAACAATTTCGCGAGAACTAAGAATGGTCTAAGGTAAAAAAAACCGACAGTGCTAGGATTCAATTTAAAAAATAATTAAGAATCAAAGTGGTTTGATCATTTTTTTTTTCTCAAAATCAGGTGTTTTGTTGACTAAGGGTGTATCCCAAAGATATCCTTTTCTTTTTTTTTTTCTTCTTCTTCACATTAATATTCATGTTACCAACCAAATATAGGCGGCATCTACAATTTTGAATTGCAAAGCCCAATTCGAGAATCGCCGAAAAATTAATGATTAACTGAGGCTTTGTATTAATATAAATTTGAGTTAGTTTACGATGTCGGATTACAAGCCACAACAACAGAACGCGTAGTTAAGGAGGTAATACATTAAAGCACCGACCTTAATGACCTCATGCAGATTAAATCTTATGTTGCAATAAAATAGAAGATCGGGTTTTGACCAATAATATTTGAGACAGTTCTTACCAAGGAAAAGATATTTGTAGGTGGCTTCAAATTTTACTGTTCCTTAAGATAAAATACTTCATATTATTTATATACGTCATTATGCCCTTTTTAAATTTCCTGTTTTTTATGATTCTATTCTTTAGGCTTTGGAGTGTTCCAAAAATAACTTAACAGTAAACAGTTTTATAGTACGATTTGTGCTTTGAAACTTCTTTTCACATCAGATTCATTCACTGTGTTTTTTACTAAGTGACTGTGTTAATTTAGTTATTCTTTTAGAAGCTTTACCTTACCATGTGTAAGAATCCTAATCACAGGGATTGGGAACGGCAAACAAAATGATTTACAATGGCTACGGTACAGAGCACGGGCGTATTGTTTGCAGTAAACAGGAGCTAGTAGGATTTGCAACGTCTAAAAGGTGCTCTTTAAAACAAAGAGGTGGGGGCAGTGAGAGGGTACAACGGGAGGAAACTAATTATTAAGGAGGCTTTGTGGAAGCCTTTGAGCTACAATCAACTTTGTTTGACGCCATTTTAATCATAGGGGCCAATCTAATAGGGCCGTGTAATTTTCTTAGTCCTCGGGCCATCAACATTCCATTTCCTGGCAGGATCTTGTTAACGATTTATTAAACTCCCCTCGCCCAGGGGAGAGGGTAATCTACGATTTATGTAGCCGGGAAAGGAAGGGTGTCTACTCCACGAGGATATCACGGAAGAATGAAATAAAGGGAGGAAAAGGATAATGAGGGATCAGAATAAGAGCATGAGAATTTGGATCGATTTCGAAATGAAACAAAATCACTTTAGTTTCATAAGATATCTTATCATATATATATCTTATTTGCTATTTTATATAACTGTAATAACCAATAGAACTCGTACAAGGTTTGTACTTGACCTACGTAAAAGTGAAATGAAGTAAGGTAGTTTTTTTTCTTCAGTAAGGTAGTCCCCCCCCTTGTAACTGCCTCACACTTATATTAATACAAAGCCTCAGTTAATAATTAATTTTCGTTGTTTCTCTAATTGGGATTTGCAATTCAAAATTGTAGATGCCGCCTATATTTGGTTGGTAACATGAATATTAATTTAATTATATTATTTCAAAATTTTTCGAGACAAGGTAATTATTTATTAAATAAATCAAAAATTAGTATCCAATTCTGCCTCAACACTTTATTTTTCACTAGTCCAACGTTTCGGCCATTCTAGCCATCTTCAAGGACATCTTCAATACAAACTCTTCCTCACATTAATTTAAAGTTTCTTTTGCAGGCTATTCTGCCCAGGTCATTTTCTTTATTATAAGTTCAAAACCTATTTATTTAAAATTTAAAAACATTAACATTTATTTTTCTCTATAAGATTATCAACAATATAAATACACCACCATATTATACTGCCTCATATATAAATACAAATGCCTGCACTTATATAAATACAAAGCCTCAGTTAATAATTAATTTTTCGGTGTTTCTCTAATTGGGCTTTGCAATTCAAAATTGTAGAAGCCCCCTATATTTGGTTGGTAACATGAATATTAATGTGAAGAAAAAAAAAAAGATATCTTTGGGACACACCTGATTTTGAAAAAAAACTGATCAAACCACTTTGATTCTTAATTATTTTTTAAATTGATTCCAAGGACTGTCGGTTTTTCTTACCTTAGACCATTCTTAGTTATCACGAGATTGTTTTTTTATTTTGATATGGTATTCTATGATTTTAATCTACTCAGGCACCATAGTTTCTTCCAATATAGTTGAATTGGTTGTTATAGAATATATCCGCTACTCAATATTTCACCGACCAAAATGCGTAAACCGTCAGTCTCCATTAACACTATTCATCACATAATAGAGGAGTGCACATTTCTACATCCAGCTTTTGTAAATAATTAAATACCATGATGTAGATAGATAGAGCCCCTTATTATTAACGGATAAAAAGGGCGATTTTTAAATTATTAAATCTCTTAATTATTCTTAAACGAAAAAAATATTGAAGTAATTTATAAAAACGAATGGTGTAAGTGTAGTTCTAAAGGCAAGCGAAAATCTCTACATGTTCTTCGAAGTATAAAAAATATTTTCAAAGTGAAATGTCCTTCCCTTAGAATTACACGGCGACGTCTTACAATGAAATATACAACGACGTGAGGGATATAAACGTTTCCATATACTCGAAAAAAATGTATATAAACAAAAATTGAATGTATGAAAATAACTGTTAAATATCACTGAATCTGAATTGACAAAGATACATCATACTAAATGCATCCAAAATTAATAGTTAAATTGATGTAATTCAAAACTTAAATTTAAATTTTAAATTGAGATAATCGTTCTTCATTTTTCAATTTTCTTTAACCCGCAATAGTTTTCAAAATTGAAATAAAAGTGTTTATAATATGAAATTATATTTTTAATTTTCTAAAGGCACAAGTTCAATTTCAGGATATAATAACGAAATGACCGAAAAAGAAAAAAAAATAATATTCAGCAGTAAACTAAGATGGAAAGTGGCATATGTCATCTATTTCAATTAAGGACGGCAAATAAATTTGGAATACAATATTTAAATTCTGATCACTACATCAAATTTTAGAAACCATTAACTATAAACGGCTTTTTAATAGAACGAATGCAGGTCGGAATTACAATGCGATGTAATAAATGATACAGCTGATTTCCATTATATGTCTCATAAACGATAAATCCATTAAGAGAGAAGTTGTAGGAAAATTTAAATCTAAAGCTAAGTTGTGAACCGATAAAATAATATTGAGGGGAATTTAAATTGTCAACATTAATATTCGTAATTGAATGCGGAACATCACTGAATATGGTTCATCAGAAAACAAAAATTTCAACAATTGTATTACTTATGAGAGAGGAATACAAGCTATACACAGAGCTAAAATCAGTTCATAAAGCATTTAAAACTAGATTCATATATACTTCTCTCTCTTTCTCTCTCACTCTCTATTTATATATATAGATATATATAAATAAAAAGAAATATTTTTATATTATCTATAGAGATAATGAGAATTTTAAAAAAATATATTGATATGGGCAAAATATAAACTTATATCAGTAGGTAAACCAAATAGGAAAAGTTTATGGAATATCATAACTCAATTAAGAACATATTATGAGTTTTTGGTTGTATAGTTAGGAGGGGGTAATTATCATATGGTGTCGTAGTTAAATTTATAAAAATAGTTTTTAGTGAATAAGAATTGAAAGATTTAAAATTTGTGCCATAAATAATTTTTTTTTAAATATTTTTTTGTGGATAACAATTGAAAGATTTAAAATTTGTATAATGATCTAAGTTTAATAATTATTTACAATTTATAGACAATTTACTTTTAAAATTAATTATTATGTGTAGTAATAAACAATTGGGTGTATTTTATTAGTAAATAGTACGTTTAATCCATTTAAGCAAGATTTTTGAAAAGTGTGGGTTGAGTAAATCAACGACTTACTTTTATATCAATTATCGTGATGTTTATTTGTATTGGTTGATATAGTATTTTTAATGCATAGATTTATATTACTTTATATTTAATATTAACATATGGTATAAAAATAATTCTGTACCACTACAACCCACGAAGGGTACTTTGCAAGGAAGTACTACTACTAGATCAACGGTTTTTCTAGGAGGTGATTTGGTCAGATATGCCATAGAATTACACTTATATATCATATCATATCAGATATGCTATATAATTACACTTAAGATATTGTAAATAATTACACCTTATTATTTTTCACTACAAATAAATCCTGTAACTTCTGAAAACTCATAGTTAAAGGTAAAATATTTGAAATTAGTATTTTTAATATAAAATTCAATTTAATACATTTTATATTATGAAATTAGGCCGTAGTTCCAGTGACCGTATTTGTTTATCTTGAGTAATGTTTAATACATGAAGAACAGAAAGTCTAATGAAGAAAGGGAATAACGAATTAACAACAATATTTTAATAAAAATATATCAAAGAAAAACTAACCATAGCCCTTTAAAGACTTAGTAGAGGTATTTAAGTAAACCAGCTTGTTAATTCCCAACATTTCTTCTTTCTCTGGTTTTTATTTTCCTATCTCGATTTTTATCTCTGTCTTTATTTTGTCTCTACTGTTTTTTTCATCCAATTTTTCATATTTAATTACGTTTCGGAAAACCGTACCTTTCTGGACGACTGGCTGAGATGAAAGGAATACTCTCCACAAAGAAAAGCCCTTTTTCCATTGTAATTAATATGCTCTTTCGAGGCGGGAGGGGTAGGGGGAAATTAGATATGAAATTACCTTCCCGACTTTTTAATTCTCCAATTTAAATGTTTCCTTATAGAAATCAAAGGACGGAATATTTCATTTCTGACACGTTATCAACAACTTCCAGAGGCATTTTATTCATTATATTTAAAAAAACGCTCTCTCTCTCTCTCTCTCTCTCTCTCTCTCTCTCTCTCTCTCTCTCTCTCTCTCTCTCTCTCCCCTCCCTCCCTCCCTCTCTCGCGCTTACATTTCATGTTTCTGTTGAGAATTTATGTTTATTCTTCCTTTTCTGTTATTATAATTATTGTTAAATGTGGGAATGAGTTATAGTTTATATAGTCTCTTTTGTTGAATCAGAGTTTGGATATTTTCTTTTGCGGCATGGCCATTAGCTGGTGGGCCTGAAGAAAACAAGAGCATCTTTTTGTCATAGACTGGGTAGTTGGACGTTTTAATAATAAAGAAGAAAATGGTTCGGGTAATATATATCAACTATTTATAGAATGCCAACGTTTTGATCGGTTTTTTTGTCTTCTTCGGGGCTACAAAGAAGAAGATATAATGATGATCATGTAAATACACAAAATGAAAGTATATAAATGGTAAAGAAAAAAATTAATAAACTACTATGTGAACGATATGGAATACGTAAGGTCAAAATATGGATTTTCTTGTCTTTTTCAATCATTGAAATAAAAAAAATGTATTCTTTCATATTTAAAAAATAATGAAAAATTACTTAACATATTCTCTATAATAGCTTCTTTATGATTGCTACTCAAAACTATTCAAAAAGCATTACTATTATTATAGTTTTTTAATGCAGACAATTTATAAAAATATTGAAAACAGACAAAAAATAAAGTATGAAAATTATAACAATGATAAAATAAAATGTTAAGTTATTTAACAATAGAAAGAAGTGTTTGTTGTCAAGTGATAAAATTAATGAAATTCCTATTAATAATAAATAGTGATGATATATCAATTATTTTTAGAATGTACGAGTTGAAAATAGACATTGAGCTAAAAAAGGTATTTTGGACAATATCATACAAATATATATGTTTTTATTTTCATGGATTACCTTTCTTAATTCTTTATTTTCTTGTTGGAGACGTTACGATACCGATAATGTTAAAGACGAATACTGAAAAGTATATATTTTTATTATAATTTTAAAGAAATGATTCATCACTTTGTACGCATTAAAAAATAAGGTACCATCCAGTCATGTAAGTCGCACTACAAAAATTATAGATACAATACTAATTACAACATTTCGGAAAAAACAAATATGTATTTTTATTGACATTTATTATATTGCAGAGATGAGACTATTTTAAATTTAGCCAACAAAAACTACAAAACAAGAGCATTAATATGTCCATACTGCGACACTCTTTCTTGGTACGCAATCCATATTGTTTGACACCGCAAGTAAATGGTTTATGCGGTTAGAGGAGTTTTTTTTTCCTATTCAGAGAACACAGTGGGAGGGTAAAGGATTTGTACCGCGGGTAACCAAATGACAGATGGTCCCAAAAGGAAGCTAATTGAATTGTTTTTCGGCTTCGAAAAGGCCAAGTAACAAACTTTGTCAGAATAATAAAGCTCACCTTGTTTATATCTCTTTTAGGAAATACAATGAGAGTATCTCATCTACCTTAAATTTAATATTTTATGTTTAAGCCTCTATCTTCCAGTTCCACTCCCTCTCGGGATTCGATAAGAAGATTTCAACATTCTACGTAATTATTTTTCTTCTTATATTTTTGAATAATAAATAAGCCGTGCCCGGAACAGAACTTCCGCCTTTTCAATTTCGTTTCGTTTCAGCCACTTCATGAAAAATACTTCATAGATTATTCACGTTGTTATTCCCCTTAGGCGAAAACATTTGCATTAATAATATATCAATGATATTAAGTTTAAAGATTTGTTGAAACTGAGATTCCATCTATTGACATTTTCAAATATTAATAATAAAGATACAGATCTTAATGTTAATAAAATAATAGATAGTAAATGAATCAGATTATCTAATTACATCAGATTCGAAAATTTATGTTTTTGTAAATCCTCAACTTTGATCCATACATAATACGTGGCGCTACACCCCAGCACCCCTCAACTTTGATAGCAACACAAATATATCTTTGAGTAACAATTAATAGTATTTGTACTTAACACCTTAAAACTCTATAAAGAAATCTTGTTCAGAATTAATATAAACTAAAAGGAGATGGTCTGAGTAAAATAAAACATAGTTTCAACTACTCATATTGTAGGTCTTAGACAGTGCTGTTGTGATCGGTGGAAGTATACACTAATAAAAGAAAAAAAATGAAAAGAATTCAGAGACAATACAATACTTTTTATTGTTTATTTCAGTACATAAATACACACCTGCAGTGTCGATACGACACCTGCAGTGTCGATAGAAACGTTGATCATAAACAAGTAGTTGAAACAGTTTTTTGTTTTATTGACCTCTATCCGGATAAATTTCTTCTAATTAACATACGATCAATAACCAATACCTAAGATGAACTTAAACTTGTTTGCGTTAGTATTAAGATAAATAATTGAGAGCTGAGTTCACCAATGAGATCGGATATCAGAGTAGGAAGTTAAGTAAGTATATAATCATTTTATATACGATCAATAGCATCAATACGATAGCAATACGATCAATGATTATATACTCTGTTACTGTCCATGAATGAAACGCAGCCTTAGATAATAGTAAAACAAATATCTAAACAGCCGTAACTGAATTATTTTACTTTTACAAAACTATTCTTTAGCTTATGAAAAAACGAGAGCCTAAATATTTGTCTAATGGAAGGAAAAAATATTATTAAAATAATAAATTTAGGATATTTTAGTAATATTAAGTATAATAAAATATGTAAGCTATCACATCCATTTTTCCAAATTTGAGCTAACAGTAACATCTAATAGAGTTTAATGAAAGCCTTCTGTACAACTGTTAATTAAATAAAATGAACTAAGTAAAAAGAAAATGATAAAGTGTACTTTAGAAAATATTTACTTAATGTTATTGTATGAAACAAAACGGACAAAATGTGACTGAAAGTTTTTCCTTTGTATCTTTCATATTTTCTCTTGTTTATGCTTTATTATGTTCTAAATATTGAAATTAATAATAAAACAAAATAATTGGTGTTATCACAATTTTTTTTTGTCTGAATGGAAAAAGGTGAAGGGCGGGGAATCTGGTTACAATTTGATTCTGCAATACGATCAATGATTATATACTCTGTTACTGTCCATAAAAATAGAATCTCTTCAGTACCTTCAAACCGTTCAGCAACTGATAAATTCTTTTCAAAAATTTACACAATCTTTTTGGACCCCAAGAAATTGATATTTTATAAAATAGAATCAGATAACAATTTAATTGAGCCCTTACCAACGTTGTTTAACTTAAGCTGCAATCATCTCATGGCTGTAAGCAAATTTTCCTCACATGACTTCACTTTTTTATATTAAAATAATCTAATTTATATCACAAAATAATTTGTTAAACATTAATTAACGAAACAATCAATATTCATTTTGCAAAAAATATGTATTATTTTCAAAAAGAAAATTCCCTAAATTTGCACCTACTGATAATCAGATTTGATACCTATAATTAGAACTGACTATATATACTTTTTAATATTATACCTATGTTTGATTTCTCATAATGGTTGAATGCTTGGCAAATCCACGTGGAAGAGAGCAAACGAATTGAGGTGCGTATCGACCTATTTTGTGTTAGAGCCGAAGTTAAATTAGTCACATTTAAATTCATCCCCACTCCACACAGCTGAAAGGGGGTGGACTTTAGACCTTAAACCAATTAGCTTTCGTTAACTTCTCTCGATTTCGGCTAATTCCATTTTCTTTATCTCCCTCTTCCTAGGGTGTCGTCACGACGATTAAGCAGTAAAAAAAAAGTTGTTTCCGTTACCTCGTATTCCTTAAAGTATCACGCATTTATAGGCGGAAGAATCTGGATTATCGAAGCGAACGAGGAACCAACAGACTACATTATTACAAATTATTCAACATAATGAGATCTAGAAAAAACAATGAAAGAATGAATTCCATGATAATTTACAGAAATTGATTCAAGGAGGATAACTATTTTATTTTTTAAGAATATTAATTGTTTTTTCTGTTTTTAATCCATAAGATTCATTGGCGTCTACGGTATTTTATTCTATGCTATAATAGCCTGTTGCTCCTAGACATTGAATATTACTTGTACCTTACTCTGTAGTCTTGATTATATAAGTATTAAAGTTTTTGTGTAAACTAACAGTGTCCAATCCTAAGTTGGCTATAAGGCTTCGAAATCATATTACTATTCCTTAAAAATGGTATTTAAGTCTTAATTATTAACGCACCAAGTTACTGATCTGCATCTCCAGAAACTTAGAATGTTCATTACAAGGTTGTATTTAAAAAAAAAAAAAAAACTCTCCCTGTCAATATTATTTATGTTAATGGAAGATTAAAAAAAAATAAATAAAAAAGTATATATACTTAGAAGCTCTACTTAGTCAGGTTTGTTAAGTATTTATTTCAATTATAGACGACTAAGCAATTATAAATAGAAATTTATTAGAAGATTAAAAATTTTTGTTCATTAATGAATTCAAATATGTTATAATTAAAGATTATCAGCAAAATAAAATTAATAGTGCGATAAAACGATTAATTTTATTTTGCTGATTAGTTGTAGCGAATCAGCAAAATAAAATTAATAAACAACCTAAATATTAATATTAAATGCAAATTGGTGAGAATAGTTAAAGTTAGCACAATAAAATAGTTCTTTAGATTCTCGACGGCAGTGGGGGATATGTTAAACCTGCAATACCTTAGGGAGAATCGCGCACTTCGGAGGCTTCAAAGATAAAATGCAGGGGCAATTTGTTTATTCGGGAAGTTCCAAGTCTCTACAAATTCTTTGTATTGATATAATAATATTTTAAAAAGATTGTTAAGTACATGATTGTACTTTAATAAGTATAATATAATAAATAAAATTATTTTTCCTCTCATAGCAGACCTTAATTTGTTCTATGAAATAATATTTAAATTGCTGATTGATGTATTTGATAGTTTCATAGCTCAAAAGAGTTCACGATTTTTTATTAAAAAAAAATATTTGAAGATTTTTATTACTTTTATTAATAAAACTTAAGAATTTTGTCAAGTAAAAAAATTGTAATTAAGATTGTTTGAAATTTGGTAATAATAATTGTCCTTGATGAAAAAAAAAGCTTATAAAAATAAACACTACCTAAAACATAATAAAAGATATGAACATTTGATAGTACATCTCATTCTTAACAAGACGTCACTTTACGTTAATTTAAATTTTCACAAAAAGTGATCTAGAATCATTCTTTTCGACTTCTGATTTAATTTTTGCATACTTTGCACCATTTTTGAAAAAGAGTTTTGACTTATTTTCTACGCATTGTATTGTCTAGAATTTTTATTATTATTAATTCTAATGAATATAGAAGGAAATGGTCAGGGCTGTGGCCAAGAAAAACAAAAATAGTTTTCAACTACTTTTGATCCCCAACCACGATGCAGGACTTCATTTAGGGTGGTGTAATGGATAGAGATTTAAACCACCGTACATAGGGATTTTGAAACGTTAGCAATCAATAAATCGTTCAAACTTTATTTATTTATTTTTATTTTTTTTTTACTGCAGTCCTTACCATTTTATGATTCAAATACGATCAATCATCTAAGATATAGTATAATAAATGTACTTTGTTTATTAATGATATAATGATGGGGTTCATCATCTATTTGAATATATCTTAAAAACCAATTTATAAAATAAATTAGTCTATTCCAGCTATTATACTTGACCTGCGGCACAGCAGCCATTTGTAGTTGGCCCATCTGCTGTTACTTTATTTAAAATCATTTCGAATTTCGCGCTCATTAGAAAAAATTTGAGCGCACTGAGTAAATAGGTCCTACATAACACTATCGCTCCACGCTCCTTTTAACCATTAATGAACTATAATATTTAAATTTATATATTTTAAAATTAGTTTACAGGGTCAATAAATGGAGTTGATACTAACCAAGTCAATAAATAGAACTGATCCAAACATTTTTCATAACAGTAAATAGCTCATTAATTTTCAATTTGTTTTTTTTTTATTAACACTTAAATAATTTGAATTAAACAACTGCGTGTGACCACGGGCACTGTAACGTGTTTGAAACGTCAGGAAATAACAAAAAAATGTTAAAATATATGCGATGAATCCATTCGATTTCTAACAATAGCTAAAATCTAAGAAATCATTATTTAATTTTTTTTTTTCGACCCGCTTGTTACAATTGTATTACACATTTCATTTCCCGAGAGTTCTAAACTATAGACAAAATGTTCATATTGAAAATTAACACTTACTTTATTTTTGATAACTGTAACTAGTGATTGGCTAAGTACTTTATCTTTTCTAAAGTAATGACAATATTGAGTTTCATTGTAATGTATGATAGAATGTACATAACCATATACTTAAATAATTGTATAAAGGATATAAGTATAAGCAGTATACTTGATGCATATAAAACTTATATAAAATGTATAAAGTAACCATATTAAACCTTATGTACGAAATAAATTTTTCTGTCTACAATCCCATCAGGTTTTAAAAGCATAAATGAATGTTAATGTACTTTGAATTCTTCAATAAATATCCAAACTGGGCTACCCATGGAAAAATTACGCTTTTTACAAAATGGAATGAGGGGTGGTGAAACGACGGGCCAAAAAGGGTGTAAAGTAGGTTATAAAGGAAGCAAGCTTGAGGGCGTAATGGGCCGTATTTACTTGTCTGAAAAACTGGAAGGCTCGCGTTATATTACTGAGGAAGCGGAGGGAGGGACGGAGAAAGAGGGATGAGGAGAAGGGAATAAATGAGAGACAAACAAGAAAGTTGGCCCTTTGAAGCTAGAAGGGTTACCCACAACGCGGTCGGTCCAATACTTAGTTTTACCTATTCTCCTCTCCCAACTAGTTGCCTGTTCAGCTACTAGAATAGGGTTCGACAAAAAAAATTAATGTTATAAGTTCTAACAACTGATTCTGGTAGGGAAAAAAACTGTTTCTTATTATTTTATTATACCATGTAATTATATGTAATTTATGTATGTCCGATTACGGATTGATAAGTATGTTGTGTATTCGGGTAACCTGATGTATTTGGGCAGCATAGCTGAATAAAGTATTTCTCTCTCTCTCTCTCTCTCTCTCTCTCTCTCTCTCTCTCTCTCTCTCTCTCTCTCTCTCTCTCT
>NW_027114395.1:240622-249722 GCF_000696795.3 Halyomorpha halys | reverse complement strand
CTCTCTCTCTCTCTTTCTCTCTCATGAGAGGAATAACGAATGTATAGATATTTTAAAAGTCATAAAATGTCATCTCTTAATCCTGATTATTTTCCATATTACAATTTATCAACCTGGAATAGAATAAAACTGATAAGGGATTTTGTGGTATATTAGAGAAAAATTAAAATATTAAATGAAAGATTTTGATCGATGCAACTTATATTAATAATGAGAACAACCAGCCTTGTTAAAATTATCGATCTCTCAATTTTTCAATCTTAAAGCAAATCGAAAAAAAAACAACATATAATTAGGGTTTCGTATATAGTGGTTCAGATAAGCGGGATTTTACAGTATCTACACTCAGTCCAAGGCAGCCATACTATGATTTTAGGAATATTCTAAATTATATTTTACCCTCTGCTGGAATTAGTGGGGGATGTAATGGAAGAATTCAATTAGTTCTGAGCTCATTGCGAATTCAGGACGTACTAGATGTACCTTGTCAACACAAGGTTTTCTCCCACCCTGCCTCAACTAAAGAATTAAATTGGTGATGAATTATTCCAAGCCATTAGCGGATATTCGATTCCAATTCAGATCAAGTATTCAAAGGGCTAAAAAGTAGTGAGTACCTTGTGAAAAGTCTAAGGCAACGATGTCAATAAATAATATTTACAAATAAACAAAGTTTACTTTATTTCGGTTAGTGCAGTTAAACTTGTTAAATCGTCTTAAATGTTACGATATTAATTTTTGGAGAAAAATAACACACAGTTTATTTTATTAATAAAAATGTTACAATGCATCATGATTTTAAGCACAATGATACAATTTGAAGTATCGTAACTTCACTCAACTGCAGTCCGTAGAAATCGGTTTTTTTCGGAGTGTTTGCCATGGTTAATAATTTTTTTTTTTAAACATGTATGAACTTTATTAAAAATTTCGAAAAAAATATAAATACTCAGATATACAGTACCTGAATTAACTCTGTGCAGGTATAAAAGTTTAATTTATTTATGTAAAGAAAAAAATATATATATTTTTTTTTACACTACTTAAATTACCTATATAAATAAAATTAAAATTAACAATTAAATTCAGTTTTCTATCGTTATATAGGGTTTGATATATGGTGGGAGGGGAAGGAGTAGGCAACAATAGTAGTTGAAATCTCTTTTACTGCATTTTCAGAGGGGAATGAGGAAAGGGATACGACTGAAAATTGAAAAATAGGTTGAGCTTGCTGTGTGATGATGGGGCTCACCAGATGTGACGTATTGTTTTTAATAAACAAAAACTCTTAATTGTTAGAATAAGGTCTGGCTATAAAAAAACACCTAAATGAAAAAAAATATGCCAAGTACATAGTCGTATTAGAGAAACTCTAACCTACATAGCTTATATTTCATAGTTCTAATTTCTTGTGGTAGTAATGTTTTATTAACATTTTCAGAATGAATATAACTTAAAATTATAATCTGACCATTACAAAGATTAAGAAAGAAATAAGGTACTTTTTAAGCTCTAAGCAATAAGTATTATAGGGTCAGTGCTGAGAAAAAAAAATGGACAAGCTTCTCTTTAAGTTGAAATCCCTTTACACCTGAAGGGGAGTTTCGCATCAAAAAGAGGGAAAAACACAAGACACGTGGAACTGTCAGCCGCCCTCAGAGGGAAAAGAAACTCAATTTTGCAAGAGACGTGCATCTGTTGGCAGTTAGAGGAGGCCTGGGAACCAATTCCACAATGCGAGTGCTTGTCCGCCGGAGTGGAATAGGGTTAGTGCCATCGACTTGTAGGTAGTTCAATGAGGGTTCTTTCTGGCCATGAGAGTAAAATAAAAAAAAAAAAACAGTATGTTCAAGAGGATATTTAGACGCTTACTCAGTCGGATAAGTGAAGGATTTTATTTAAACTATATCGGCGGTCCCATGTCAAAGTCTTTTATCTAAAAATTGCATAGAGAATTTCCCTTGAAGTATTAAACATAGTTTTTTTAAAATTATTTATTTATTGTTATTTACAACAGTATAAAACTTGTAAATTTGCTGTAAGTTATAAAATGACTTGATAAAAATATGTGGAGTATCTACCCATTGATAAAACTCCAATAACATTTCTAGGGAAAATCTCGAGACCATCGTCTTTTCAGACACCTAGGAGGATTATCAAGTAATGAAGGAGAAGCCAGGTTAGAAACAAGTGGGTTTGAGCGGTTGGGAAGTTTATCATGGAAGGATTTGTATCTGGTTCTGGCCAAATCGGCAACAAAAGGAACTTTGAGGTCCTGATGGATGACTTGATTTGTGACAAAGTAAGGAGCATTAAGGATTTGTACGAAGGGAATTCGATGGTTTAGTGGAGCCACAAAGCTCAAATATAATTTAAAGTAGGATTTATTCTTTAAATAAATAATTCAATTTTTATCCATTTTTGTCTAAACAGATTTTATTTTTCTTATAAGCCCGATGTTTCGGCCAATCCGGCCATTCTCAGGGACATCTTAATATAATTTTGGAACTAAAAATATTTAAACACTCAACTTCATGCAGGCTATTCTGCCCAGGTCACAACAATTTCTAATTAGTCAACTTTTACATTAAAAACAAAAATTAAAATTCATTTATCACAGTCACTTGTTAAAACTTTATCACACCCTGGGCAGAATAGCCTGCATGAAGTTGAGTGTTTAAATATTTTTAGTTCCAAAATTATATTAAGATGTCCCTGAGGATGGCCGGATTGGCCGAAACGTCGAACTTATAAGAAAAATAAAATGTGTTGAGAAAAAAATGGATAAAAATTGAATTATTTATTTAAACATAATTAACCAGTCTCAAGAAAGTGTAAAGATTATAAATATAGTAGGATTTTTCATTTTGAATCAGTTATGTCAAATACTCAGGTAAAATAATATAAAAAAAATATTACATATAAGTATTTGCAAATATTTTCTATGCAACTTAGGGTAAAACTTTGGCTTAATTTGAATAGTTTTACGACTATTTTAATTAATTTCTTTGACCGCACCCGGACCATATTCTATTTATTATAACTTTTTTTCAAATTTACTCGTGAAAACGAGACTGTAACTTTTCTCTTGTCCAATTTTCTCAGTTTCTGTTTGTTCTAACTATATACTTCAAATCAGATACCATCTATGGTATAAATATTACGTTAAAATATGTGTAAGTTGTGGAAGCACCGAAGGGATCATTTTAGCGGGTATTTAATCGAGATAAGTGGGGCACCGGATCTGATAGGTCCACCCGGGAGAAGACAAATCGCCAAACTTTCGGGCTCTAACTGGCAATTGCAGAAATATTACCATAATCACTTTGCCATCGGTTCCCCATTACCGTTACACATACGTACTCTCGCTAAAATCAATAATTCAATTTTCTGGGAATTAGATTTTTAATATATGTTTCACATAAATTACAATCTATGTAATGTGTATCTGATTTAACCCTTATTAATTTGCATTAAGGAAGTGCCTCGAAGTATTTCGAAATTCTAATAATATTTGTAACTTTAAATATAATTGTTTTGAATTTCTTGAGACTGGTATTTATTTATTAAATAAATCAAATGGTATCCTAGTTTAGTCTCAACACTCTTTATTATATCAATAGTCCAACGTTTCGGCCTTTGAATTAAATTAATAACAAGCCTGACCTGAGTGTATGGAAGATTATATAAATAGTTTCATTGACCGCACCCCCAACCATCTTCTCCTCATTTATCATCCACGGTCAACTATCTCTCATAATTATAAATAGTTTATTTATATGATAGTGATAGTGTAGATTAAGCGAAAATTAAAAAGTTTAAAAATTAATGAAGTTTTGAAAAAATAGGTAACTAAACATAAGCTTATTAATACTTAATATGATTCTCTATTAATTGACTGTATGAGTGATTGCGACTTATAATTAATGGCCTGGGCAGAATAGTCAGAAAAACATTTTTAAATTTTGATGTCAGGTGAGAATTTATATTTGAAGGTATGTTATATTATTAGTAGTATTGTTGTTGTTATAATTGTTAAAAATGAATACATAATAAGCTGTTAAATGTTTAGATTGTCCTTGAAGAAGGCCGAATTGGTCGAAACGTTGGATTATTGATATAATAAAAAGTGTGAGACTAAACGAGGATTTGATTTATTTAATAATAAACGTTTGAGAATTATTAAATGAGTGAATTTTAATGAACTGCAATAATTTTTTTTCCGTCTTCCAGGAATGATAATACTGTGCACATTTTAGCTTTTGACTGTTTTTCTTTTCTTTTTTTTTTCGTTGAATATAGTAATAAAGAGTATATTAATTATAGCATAACTATGTTATGGTTTAAAACCCGTAAGCACTAAGTTACAGAGTAAACACAAAATCCGTTTTATTTAAATGTTTTTGATAATTTTCTCAAGTAACAAAAAAATTGAAACAATATATATAAAGCGAAAGCGGAGCCGAGAATATTGCACCACCTGGCCTTATTTCAATTCTCGGAAATTCATCATCCCTGGATTGATGTATTATTTCTCTACCATTTCCATTTTTTTTTCTTAAGTATTTTCTTCTTGTATTAATAAAAAAGTCATAAATATTTTATAACTCAAAATCTGACAAAATAGTTTTTTTAATTGCTTTGTACTGTGTTTAGGACTCTCGTGGTACGACTGAACGCTTTAATTGCCACACTTTGTGCTTGGAGATACTGTTGAGAGTTCACGGAAATAAAATAGTTGTCTTAAGTTTGTCAGAGGCAGTCGAGTGTCGAGATTGCAAAATTCATATCTCAAATGGACAAACGCCTAAGAAAGTCACAGGTACCTTAACAGACAGGGTAATGATGTCAAATCATAATCAAATATATATTAACTGTGTTGAGTTGCTAATACACAGAACATACTAATCAGTCAGGCATTCGAGAATATTATAAGGGATGAGAGAACATTAGTTGTGAATAGTAGAATAAATTTTGTAAATTTATTTATTCATTTTTCCCCTCTTCGACTCAAAGAGTTGACAATATGCAGAAGAGGTCTAATATAAATGATGGTGTAGAATTCCCAGTGAATCTAGAATAATGGCTTCCGCCATACTTTGAAACTGGTTCTTTTCAACATCCAGCCACTCCAAGAAAACTACACAAACATTTTTTCAGCATCCCCAAAACTAATATATATCTTTAGTTATCAATATATATATATTATCTTTATTAGTGAATTAAAACATGATTTTAAATTTTCCTGTAAACGTTCCGCAGACCTTTGTTCCAAATTATTAAACCCTTAGGTGCTGATCCGGAGAGTGGAAATTTATACCAAGCTCTCGATAAAGCTCTGAGGTAGAAGAGTTTTTAAAAGTAAACAAAGTGAAAGTTATTAAAAAATCATTTAACCGACATTATTAATTAATTCAGAAATTTCAATTTATCGGAGAGGGTGGGGGTCTTAAAGTACAAGTTAAATTGTTTTAACATTGAAAGGGAAACTGGATAGGATACGAGTAATTAATTAATGTCTTGAGGGTATCGACTTTCTCATTAGCTCCTCGCCCGGTCCCGGGAAGAAAGTTGTGGAGCACTCATGAAAGAAGCATCACTATATATTGATCCAAACCTATCTATCCCAGGCAGGCCATCAATAATAATTGCTATTTATTCCGCATCATTCCATTAAAGAAAATGGGTACCGCGCTCTTCACTTTTTCCATTTTTTTTTTAAAGTCCATATGTATTTATAAACTTATAGTGAAATAATTTTTACACACAGTAACATATTAAACTTTAGTATTTAGGGGCTTAAAACAGATTAATAGCATTTTTTTAGCAAGAGAAATCTTAATAAATTAGTAGTTTTACAATATTTATAATATCAAATCATGAAGCTGATTAGGTAGAAATAAAAGAAAATAAGGATACGATATTTCTGATTGGAGAAGATGGTCGGGGGGGGGGGGGGGGGAAGAAAAACATAGATAAATCATAAACATAATTCCTTTGTCGTTCCGTCGCTCACTCTAGGGGACGTGCGGCCAGCAAAAAAAAAAACATAAATAAACAAAGAATTGTTTATTTATGCCGACGCTTCGACCTGAGTTTGAGGTCTTCATCAGGAACTAAAACTCTAACAGATTTAGCCAATATTCCCCACTAGACTCCTTGATGAAGACCTGAAACTCGGGTTGAAAAGTCGGCATAAATAAATATTTTTTTGTTTATTTCTTTTTTTTTTTTGCTGACCACATCCCCTGACCATCTTCTCCAATCAGTAATCTACGGTCACACTATCCACACCTCAAGATAAAATATTTCGTTGTTATAACATGCCTTCCATTTAAACATATTTTTACTTAGTTAAGTTTAACTTTATGGGTTTTTTTTTCTTTGGGGATATAATTCATTATCTTATTTTTTTCTTCAGTTACTTACCGAAATGGTAAACTCATCAATTACATTGAATTTATTTCCTATACATGGGGAGCAACATTAACCGTAATTTGCAATTATAAATTGTTTAGTAAATGCTTTATTAGAATTATATTACCTATAATAATTGCCTCTATTTTTTTTTTTAAATCGTTTTGATTTTATGGTGAGTTTTAATAATCTCTATAATTAAAAGGTATTCGTACTTGATCAATTGTGGTACTACTTCCATAGTATATATTTTTTTTATGTCTTTTTAACAAATTTTACATTTAATTTCAATTCATTCTTAATATTATTCTGGGTTTTTTCAAGACCACCCAGACAGAATATAAAATAAATTTGAACTTAACAAATATGAGTTTAAAATTGTAAATCTATCATTCCATATTCCATAGAGAACAATATTTTATAATAAAAAATTGAGATACTTTAAAAAACCGTTAATTATATAATATTATAGTCAACTTTCTGATTAAAAATATAATAATAAAACGTATTTTGTTTATTAAACTCGGGGTAGTGTCACCAACTATTTCCTATATAATAAAACTAACATGACCCTCCCATTTACGTAGCTATTTAATCCCAAAAAGTATTTAAAAACTGTTTACTTTTTAAGTGACTTTCACTATCAAACACAACTGCTTTAAACGCTTATTTAAATCGTTGCAAGAATTTGAATAGCCAAGGGGAGCTAAGGTAATTCTACTTTGTTTTGTCCACATTTTATAATCTATTTATATTCCTTAAGGGCAAATGTTATGTGATAAATAATAAAAGGTTTAGTGAATTCAATGATTCCCCGCAAATATCCACCTACAATAAATTTCATTCTTATTTTCTTCAAACCCAAATCTTCAATGTCAGCTTTAAGTGAATCCTCCCACCTAAATTTCAGTAAATTCTTGGAACTGACGCTAATTGCGTTTATAGGAATTAATTTCATCACTAAGCCTAACAACATTAGATGCCTGTTAACAGATATTCAACTTCTACATTGCAGAATCATAAAAACCAGATTGATGACCACTATGATTGATTCTAGGTCCCTCTCAGTTGCAAAGGATGTTAGAAACTTAAATTTCTGTACAGATTACATAAACATTTCTGTGTCTAAATCATCTAAAGTCATCACAGTTTGTACAATGCTTGTATTGATGTATTTTATATTATCCTTATTTATTTCAAAACCTCAAGTATTTTTTACGATAACGGATAATGGATGTGAAATAAAGGGAGATATCTCGGGTAGGGGGAGGAAAATCAGTAATTAAAACAAAATGGCTATTAATAAGTATTGGATACAATTTTTATAATTGCTGAGTTTTCTAACCGCACTTCGAAAGTCAACTTCTGAAATCTTCATTTCACCTTCTCATTTCCTTTTTTTTTTTTTTTTTTTTTTTTTTTTCCAAAAAAACGTAAAGCGTCAAACGTTGTGACCTGAAAGAACAATAACAGGAAGAGCTTTTTGAATTATTACTTTTATATTCTTGGACGATTGAATATTTATAATTGCTTTTGATTGAATAATTAAGTGATTGATAATTAACAAATCTTGAATTTCGATTTTAAATTAAATGATAAAATACAAGTTTAATAAAATGGTCAGCTTTCGTTGTGTTTTTTGTACATATTTATGTAGAATAAATGCTTTTATAATGAAGGAGGACGCAGCTACTGACCAATATGAATTTGAGGAAGGAACCTATATTTCGCCGATATAACAATGAAGGGGAGAGAGATGGGTTCATCGATCGGCGGCTTTTTGAATTAGTACGTGTTTGATGCCCCGTTTCGTTGCCGTATGCGATTGTGCGTGTCATTGTGACGACCGCAGCGGAGGCTGAAATGAAACCGCTCTTCTGCTCCGTCCCGGTAATAAATAAAGCCTCGCTGGCGTACTCTAGGACACGTGTGAAACGTGTATGGCTTTAATTACCGACACGTGGATCAATGATGCGTACCCGCAGAGCTGCCTCCCGAAACAATACCCGCCATCATCAATTTCGCAGCGTCTCTACACCGAGTGTTGGGACAAACTTTGTAAAATGGGGAGAAAACCATGCATGGCAATGTGCTGACTTCTTCCGATGAACAATATCATCCCCTAAAAGAATAGATATCCCTAAATTTATTTTTATAACACGCATATGACAGGATATCAGTAAGACATGGATAAAATATAATTTAACACCGTAAAGACCAACGTTTTTATACATGTTTATTTATTTTACATATTTGGTAATATAAAATGTTACCTTATGTAGACTTAAGGTCAAAAAAATGTCTCTTTGTGCAGAGACTTGAAAATATAATACTCTCTAGTTTTTTTTATTTTTTAATAATTTATTTATAGTTATTTACAACTGTATACACATATATACAACAAGTAAATTTGCTGTAGGTGACATAGTGACATGATACAAACATGTGGAGAATCTACCCACTGTCCAGTAGGCCTTATAATAGTCAGGTAGATTAGTCTTTTGTAATGGATAGGAAATTTATACCATTTGTCTAGTAAATGTTGTAAAGTTGGAATCTCCTGTCTTTTCAGTCTTGTATGAAGATTCCATGTCAGTCGTTTGTCGAGATGTAGTCCTAAGTAACGGATCTGTTCGACAGGAATAAGTGGGGTATTATTAAAGGATACTGTAGGGCAAGAGGT
>NW_027114395.1:175160-240572 GCF_000696795.3 Halyomorpha halys | reverse complement strand
GTCCTAAGTAACGGATCTGTTCGACAGGAATAAGTGGGGTATTATTAAAGGATACTGTAGGGCAAGAGGTCATGGGTTTACGACGAAGGGTAAATGTGATTTGGTGGGATTTATTGGAATTAATTTTAATCCTCCAGTTTTGGCACCATTCTTCAAGGGTGGTGATGTGGGATTGGAGAGTTTGACTCTATAGTTATAAGTAACTTCGTTTGGAAAATGTTTCAATATTCAATCTTTATTTAGTTTAAAATAGAAAATCAATACAACAACGCACAATTCCATAGCTAAGTTATAAAGTATAGCAGAATCTTAATACCTTAATATAATTTAATAGGTATAATGATGGTGATCACAGCGAACGGAGAAAGACTAGAGCAGGTCCAGGATTTCGAATATCTAGATGCTCATCTCAACGAAAGCGGCTACATTGATGAGGAATTTTCTCAAAGAATCGGTGCAGCTAGAAGAATATTAAGTTTGCTTCGAAGGGGTCTCCTGACTAAAAGGGAGCAGACTAGAAAAACTAAAAGAATGATCTATAAATCGACGTTCCTCCCTATTCTTCACAACTCTTCCGAATCGTGGACCTTCACCTCGAATCACAAGAGCCGAATCCAACCCATGAAGATGCGATACCTTCGTAAGGTGGAAGGAAGGACACGACGAGATAGAGTACGGAACAGTACCATTCGTGCTAACCTCGGCGTCAAACAGGTTGAGAACATCATAGGCGGGCACACCCTAAGGTGGTTCGGTCACCTCCTTCGGATGGACAGGAAAGAACTACCAGAAAGACATATGAATCTCGCGTGGAGGGAAGAAGGCCATGCATTTCCTGAGGAGAGTGTTAATGAGGCGGGATATGGACTGGAGTAGGAGAAGGGAGATGTTCTGGTCCGGACTCCGTAAATTGTAACCCCACACTGCGCAAGCGGTAAAGAGGATAGAATGATTGTGATGGTGATGATAACAATTTAATATACAATTTTTTAGAAAATTTATTACATTAAAATAGATTTAATACAACGCAACCTGATTGGAAAGAACACACAACTCCATTGGTAAGTTATAAAGTATAGCAGAAACTTCATACCTATAAAATCTATGAAACCTTAATGCAATTTAATACTACAAAAACCAACGTTTTTACATATTTGTATTAATTTTACATATTTGGTTATACCACATATTGCCTTACGTAGACGTAAGGTCAACAGACGAAAAAATGTCTCTAAGTTAAGCGAATTGAAAATATAATACTTTCGAGATAAAAGATATTTCATTAGGAAAATCTTTCCATATTCAATCCTCATTCGTTTAAGACAGACAACCTGAATGGAAAGAACACACAACTTCATTCCTTAAGTTACGAAGTATAGCAGAACAACACTTACTTAATTAGTTCTATGCAATAATCAGGGCAAATCTATTTTTAAAAAATCGTTCGCAAAGTTGATTAGTTAATGCATTTACACTATCAACAGAACATCTTTATTCAAACTAAAAGGTCTCAAAGATACAGAACATGTATTTGTTTTTACCACAGGAAAACCTGAACTGTGAACTTACGGTGATTGACGGAATAAAAATCTAATGAACATTAACAGGGTAAGAAACAAAAAATCTTTATATAGTGTGAAGTGGTAAATCATCTACAGAAGTAACCTGTAGTAGTGAGAAAATTTAATTATGCGAAGAAAGAAGATGAGCTGTAGTTTTATTGATGTAATAAATTAGTATCATAATGAAACTTGGAAGACAACACTACAAATGCTGTAGTCAGAAAAAGCATGGTTCATAATTGCATAATAGTACTGTTATTATTACAACATGAAAATAAATTTTCTTTTGTAAAACTCGAACCAGCCTGCCTCTTAACCAGCGATACCTTGGTCCCGAATTAAAATATTGCGCTCGTAATCAGAGTAATGGTAAAAAGCATTTTACGTACTGTAAAATCTATCAAAACCAGTTTTTAAAAGCATTTCTGGAATAACGCATTTTTTTAATGAGAATAAATTTATTGTATGAGTTAGATTAAAGTGTATTAAGGCTAAAACCCTGTACACTGTAAGTGGCTTAAAAATAATTTCATTTTCAGAAAAGTTTAATTTAAAATAAAAAGGTATTTTTTGATATAAATAAAAAATTATAGTTATTATTAAGAGAATAAATATATTTGTGGTTATAAATACTTACTTAGGTATATATCGAATATATATATTTGACTAGTTGCGGAATCAATTCAATTAATATTAATATATTATTATATATAATATTAACCAATGAAATTAATTTTGCACTTCTATTAGGCTACAAAAAATATTGGACCATAGGCAAATTTCGCTAGATTTCAATTGAATCAATTGTATGGCAGATTTAATAAAAATGACATTATTGAACAATTTTCATACTGGCAGATTCAATGATTTTCTTTTTCTATACCCACGTCATTTTCAGAACATATGAGTTGTATTGAAAGCGGCTGAAAAGGTTTAGAACGGCACTGTATGTGTGTGCGTGAATCACTTGCTTCAATTGAGTATAGCACTTGGTAGTGGCAATGCGAACAATAGGGGTATGACAACAATAGCCATGAAGTACTCACCGTGCTGACAGGCGGGTCCCGTCCATCCAGGCCTGCATGAGCACACTCCGTGGATGCAGGAACCGTGGCCGGAGCAGTCTCCGTGGCAATCCGACTCCGGCACGTCACATTCCGGGCCCTTCCATCCTTCCTCGCAGTGGCACAGTCCACCTCCGTACTTACCATGGTTCGAACACAGGACTGGGCACACACCTACGTATAAAAAAGATTAATTATAGCATATTTGGTTGTAGTAGACTTTTTAGCAATTATTATTTTTAGAAATAAATATAAACAATCATAGTTTTGTTTTATAAAAATTAAATAAAGAAATCATGTACGAAATAATTTGTATGGGGGAACTATTTCAAGACGTACTTTTAGCGCAGTCAATCCCTTCATAGCCATCGACGCAGTCACACTTGCCGAGATAACAAGACCCGTGCCCAGAACAGTCGTTGGGACAGGCAGTGGATATACCTTCGGCCTCTTCGACAAGTAGGGTCACTTCGTGAGGGCGTAGGTCGTCGTTGTAGATTGAGAGGAACCATCTGCCTGCATCCAGGTATTGGAGGAGCGTGACGTTGACTAGCATTGAGGCCGACCTCTTCGGCCTGCTGACCTCGAAGTCATAGGTCTTAATGCCAGTAGGCTGAGGCCCTGGGGGCTGCTGCGGGAGTATCGCTGATCTCTTCAATCTGAAAGTTATAAAGAATTTTATATAATTTATAATAATATGAAATGGACATATTGTATAACATGCAATAATAAATAGTTCCTTAAAGAATGTTAAGCTCACCTATGATCAACCCGGCCTCCTTTGACGAACTCAACGAAGTCGTACTGTGTTATACTCGGTGCCACGTTCCTCCTGCCATAAACTGCAAAGTTAGCACCCCATGGAAGGCTGATGTTAAACCTGATGAAGGCCGGTTGTTTGTTTCGAAACTCCGAAACCCAGAACTGTGAGGGTGGGATGGTGAAGATGTGGGGCACACCCAGCTCTGGGATCTCGAGCGTGGCCAGCGGAACCTCTTGGCCGGAAGTTGGGCTAGGGCTAGGCCCGCTGACCGCTGTGCTAGTGGGCACCGACTCAGCTGCAACAAAAAAAAAATTATTAATATGTGTTCTTTAATAAACATTGCCTGCAAAACAACGGACTTTATTTCTTAAAATAATCAGGTTAATTCCTTGGATTCGGAGAGAAATTAAAATCGGTCGGTGTGTCATTTATGACTTGAGATTCTCTGTTTCTAAATGGTGTTTTATATAATTATACGAAAACTAATCCTTTACCCACAAAATCTGTTTTTACCGTTTTGTAGTGATAAATTAACATAGCATTTCAGTTGCAATAAATAACAGCTACAGTAACTTTAGTTTACGTTTGTTGTGTATCATCTATCGCTTAAATTTTAATCTCTCTGCTACTAACTTGGGTTCTCTTTTGCACAGGTTATGAGAGATTAAACAATGAATCCATCATCTAATCTTAAACGGTTGAGTATTTGCTAAAGAATGTTTAATTTTTACTGTTCACCAGTAAAATAGAATGCGGTTAAATATGCAAATAAGCTCTCCATGATAAAATACAAAAAGTGAGTGAAATAAACTATAAAAACTCTCAACAACATTACAACATGCTTAGAAATTTTTAAAACTATTTGCGAGCTCAAAAGTTAGTTTTAAGAATATTTACGTAAAGAAGAATTAAATTGCCCTACAACTAAACGGGGCAAAAAGTTAAAATTCCGAAGGTGGCCCAACACATCTCCATAAAACTTAATAATTATATTCAGTCCTGCTTTCTTCAGTTTTATTATTCAAGTTTGACTACCCCTTCTTTAACTTGTTTCTTTCTTAGCATAACAACTTCTTAACTTTCTGATGAGTTTTGTTTTCAACCTTACTTGACTGACATTAAACATTTAATTTCGTTCTATTAATTCTACCAGTCCCTTGTTTAAGATTTTTTTTTTTATTGGCAAGTTTACCGAATTCCAAAGGTAGTAAACACCCAAAACTTTCGGAGGGGGGGGGAGCGGATTCAAGATGGCTTAGTGACATTATAGCAATTCGAGAGGATTCAAATTTAATGTATATGAACGAATAGTCATATGTGTACTGGAAATATAAAACTTTCAATTCAATTCAAATAGGTTCATATCGACAGCTTACTTCACACTATTGCTAAGTACATTACCACTTTAGGAAAAATACAAATAAAGATTCTCTCTTTGGGAAAAATACAACTTTTCAATTATTTTTTACTGAACGAATTTAGGCATAAAATGTAAATCTGCTAAAATGATTAAAAAGTTTTAATTTTCCTAAAAGAGAGAATGTTTTATTGTATTTTTTCCTAAAATCAGGAAAAAAGTACATTTCTATACTTGGTACTAATGTGAAGTAAGCAATCGATTCATCGAATTGAAAACAGACAATAAAATACAATGTTTCTCTTAAATTATCATGCAACCTTTTCCATCGTTAAGTTTTAATCAAATTTCGGATATTTGTTGACGAAAATAATAATAAAAAAAAATTTCTATGAATTTAAACTGAAACTACTTTTGGATTTTTTTCCGTTATATCATTATTCCTGGTCACCAAAAAGTAATGAATTTGTAAATTTGTAGCCGGAATTTACACGAAAAGTATTTTGAATTCACATTTATCACATGAGATGTTTTCGTTACACTTGATAAATATTTTTTTATTCATTTTTAAATAATGTTCAAAACATTAGCGGATAAATACATCTTCAAAAGACTTCTAATAACGTCGTATCCACTGATATCAAGCTGACAGGTTGTTCTTAGAAAAATAAAACATTCCAAATAAAGGTACTTATAATGCCACTAATTGGCTGTAATGATGCAGCTTAAAAAAATTAAAAACCTTCTTAAAAAAATATATATATATAAATAAAATGTCCTATTTTGAATGATTTAAATTATATGTGTACTAGCACCAGGTATTTTTAAATCTTAATTGATAAGAATAATAAACCAAATACAATAATTATCAATTGCCATGTCATTATTTTGATTTTAACAAAAATTAGTTTAAGTTTATCATACAGTAATTTTTAGAATTTTTGCTTGATTTTTCTCGATTCCACTGTGAGTGTTTTTTAATGAAAAAAAAATGTTTGAATGATAAAAAATTATTCTGATTTTGTGTTTTTTTTTCCCTTTCAAAACTGAACAATTACTCTATTAGGCAAGGTACACTGGTTGATGGCAATTCATTGGTCTGACCAGCTTGCTCGAGATCTATCTGCGGCTTTTGTTTCCGAATTCGATGTATTTAGCTCTGTGGTATCACCATTTAATCTGCCGATAGATCTAGTACTGGGTCACCAATGTGGTCTAATGCAAACACTTTTCCCCAAAAGACCCTCAGGGAGAAACTATATCATGACATTAAAATATTTGCTTAAAACGAGAAGAGAAGACTTTAACATAGTTAAATCCAGCAATATTTAAAAAGTTCCTATAATTAAAAAACGGCGTGAAACCCTCCACTCCCGCCCTCCGTGGTAGCCTTACTTATCTGACTTTTCAAATAGTCTATTATAGCGAGTAGGTTGGTCGAAGTACGACATGTCACAATCTCATAAGAGGAGATCATAACACAAAAAAAGGCAATCCTCCCCGTAGGGGCCCGCCCCACTAAGACCCCCAGGGAGCAAAGGTCATATAAGACTTTTGAAATATTAGCTTAAAACGGGAAGAGAAGACTTTGAGATAGTTAAATCGAGAAATATTTAAAAAGTACCTACAATTGAACAACGGCATTTTTTAACTTAAAAAAAATTAAATAATTTTAGTAAAATTATCATAATTAATAATTTATTAGTTATCACTTTCTGTTAACAAAATACCTAACGCATGAAAAAAAAACTTATTTTTCTGAGAGGAATCATATCGTAGTCAATACCATATGTAGACAGAGTATGTAGGCGGTAAACACAGTCAATAAGGAAGAGATGTCATTAAAATGTTTAAATATAACTGGTAGTAATCCTAGTTTTGTAGCATTTATTTTGTGATATAATAAAGAGCACGGGGCTGATTAGAAAGCAATAAGTTAATGTCCCTTCCATCGAAAAGAAGACATTTCAAACAGACCCTGCGTTTGATGTGGCGACTTTAGAGATATAATTTTGATAAAAAGAGGAGGAGATTACAGAAGCCAAAGGACGACTAATCAGAGCCCGAGGGAAGCGGCTGTTCCTATAATGAGCATCTTCCGAATCAGTCTTTGAGAGCTTTTATATCAGTCCTTACTTCGTTCTCTCTTTCATTAATGTTTTGTTTTTCATCCGGGCTCGCTACGACATTAAAATTCGTTTCAGGAAAATGGCTTTCAAAACCCGGCAAAGGATTTTTCCATATTTTCTCTGCAGATGGAAAAGGGAGAAGAGTCATTTTGCCTCACACTGGAGTACCAGTTTCAAATTATTCGTAATAAATGAATAACGCACTCTGTGAAAAGGACCGGAGAATGGAAAACAGGAATGTCAGAGAAAATAATGTGCATAATTTATAGGATCAGTTGTTGGTACAATCCCATGTTGGACTCATAGTCCCTTTAATAAACATGTCGGAACACGAAATGGTGAGTAACATAAATTATAACATATTCAATGGGAACTTATAATATATGTACTATATGTAATAATACATATTTATCCTAGAAAAATCTGGTCAAGGCTGGTAAGATCAGTAAATAAAAAATAAATGATATATAATCTAATTTAATATATAATCTAATTTATACCATAATTCAAGATTGAAAAAAAAATATCTTAATTAGCTTCTAATTCGAGCATTGTGATATGAATATAGTTTTATCAATTGTAAGAATAAAGTAACATAGATCTACATGTCCTCTTTTCTAATTCTCTTATTCTTCAAAATCACTGACTAAATTGATTGTTATCGTGCGCTTATTAAAAGATTTTAATAATAAATAATTTTGAATAAGGTACTTATTTCCGAAACGTTTCTATTCCGAACGGTGCCTCGTCCTTCCAAGCCTTACAACCGTAAATCCTTAATAAAGGAAATCCCCCCACCTCGGTACTACCCGGAATATAATGCCCAGAATCCCAGAATTAAGATTCTCTTTCGTAAAAGACTTTTATTAAGTCCTTTCACCTGTTTGATTAACTCGTAATGAAAATTATATAAGTCCCTTTATTAGATTTATTTATCCCATTGTTAGGGCAAGATTAAAGAGAACTTATTAGATTAAATTTAATTAATATTCAGTAAAGTAATGATTTTTTTTTAATATGACTTTATCAGCCTTTATTATATAAATTATAATTAGTTAAACATGAAAAAAAAATGGAACTGGAACAATCTTTATAGGAAGATAGTCCGAGTGGCGGTCGGTAAAAAATAGTAAACGAACTATTTAATAATTATAATATAATTATTTATTTTATGGTAATGTTTCACATCAAATCGTTAAAGATATCAAAAATAAATTTTAAAAAGTATATATAACAATTGAGACGAAACAAAGTAATAAAAAAAATGGATGAACCACTTTCGTAAATTAATTTTTAAACTAAAGCTATGATAAAAAAAAAATCATTATTAGTTTTTCCAATGTTAAATGGTATAAAGTATTGCCAATACCATATTCTCTCTTTGAAAACACCGTAAAGGGTGAAATAGTAGAATTAAACTTCCATAATCTCGATTCTTTGACTTCAAAAATCTTTCCCCTCTGTAATATTCATCAAGAAAAATACTGCAAAACAAAAGGATAGCTTTATAGATGGAAGAAGAAAACAAAACAAAGAAAATAGAAGGAAAAAAAGGACTCTATATCCTATGAAAAAAGGATCAGAAAACTCCTGCCTTAAAAGATGATAATTTAAAACATAAATCCTTTTTCTCACAGAATGTATTTCATGATACTAACTTCGAAAACACTTTTACTAATGTTTAATAATGCTGTCGACTGATAACATTTTATCGGTTATTTTTAACGGTAGTACTTTGTGCAGTTAATTTTATTTTTAATACTTTTTACCATTTTACTAGGATTTTCTAATCAGACTTTGAATACTTATCAAATGTATAATTCAACCATGAGAGTTAGTATTTTTTAAAAGGATATGATTTTATCAGTTTCTACATCCCTCTTCTATAAAATGGAAATTCATAAATATAATCTGATGTTTCTACCTGGCGTATGTCCCAATTTAACTTAATTTCAGTTCCTACAAGACTTGTAAATTATAAATAGGGCTACTATCCGCCTTATAATATTATATTACATTATATTATATGTACATTTTTTTTCGGTTGGCTCTTCCTACGTTGTAGATCATTGGCCGTTCTCTTCTTCATATAGAAAGAAGAAGATAGTTCTCGGCGAGGGTGAAGATCCTGATTTTTCTTGATAACCTGTCTCTGTGTCCATCCATGGCAGTGCAGTCTACCACTACATGTTCTGCTGTTTCCGTCTTCGCAGCTGAACATGTAGTGGCAACCCATAGTCCCAACCCATCTCCCAACCTCCTTGTCTTCATACAAACATGACAAACCAATCTCTGCAAGTAGTTACTAGATTTCCTGCATGCGTTAAGACTCTGATCCTGGATTGCTCCAGCGATTATACGGAGGATTTTCCTTACACATCTCTCGATTCTGCTTTCTTGGATGACTATTAGATTCCAGATTGTATCAGAGAGTTTGGCAGGATTCTTGACAGAGAGAAGGTTCTGTTTGCACTAGTTATACGCTGTTCTATCTCAGACAGTTGATATATGATTGTATTACATTACGGGGTTTTATGGTTGAAACGAAACAATAAGGAAAGTTTGGTCTTTCGTACAGATAGAATAATACTCAAGTGATTTTCAGGGTAGCTTGAGTTTCAGTTTTCCTTATTTTATCAACAAGCATTGTATTCTTTCTGATACATTTCTTTAATTCAATTCAGACTAATTAAAAAGCAACACAAATACTGTTAAATGTGAATTTCAATATGTTTACAAATATATTTTTAATAGATTAAATTCATTGAGTTAATGGGATCTACCTGATACTGTTTCATAAGGAAAGCTAATAGTACTTCATAAATACAAGTATATATATTTTTTCATATTGCGGACGTCTGTTTTGTATTATTAAGATAGTCGACCTTCCCACACTGGTTAGAATAGAGTGGTTACCGATCATCATCTTCCCTCCCCTTATTTCAAACATAACCAGGTAGGGGGAAATAACAAAAAATAAAAAAGACTAATGCTATTAGTTTGAACTTTATTATGTAACAGGGTTCTATAGTCATTTTAGAAAGTTTTCCAGGTTTCTAATAACGTATTTTTATAATGAAAATTTTTATTTAATTGCACACTTATTAACAATGATTTTCTCTTTAATTCAAGTAATTATTAGAGTAAACGTTAATAGAGATATATAGCGCCAGTTAAAAAAAAAAAAAAGAGACCCTATTGATAAAATAAGGGAAAGAGAAAGAGAATTAGCAACTAATGTCATTCTGAGTGGGTAGCTCTTTTAAAACTCATTTACCCCGACCATTTGTGTAGAGCGACACAGGGTCGGCCATTGCCGGTTTTTAATTAAAGCAGCCCCTAGAAAGCTTTTCCTTCGTGTTCCAGCCAAGGAATTTCCAAAGGGACACAGGCGGGAATCGGGGAGTCATTATCTAGAAGGCGCTGAGCGGAATCCTAATAGGAGAAGGCAGTCGATAAACCTAAGGTCGCAAGGAGTCTTGTGTGTTATGGTGGTCGGCCGATAGTATAGATGACAAAGTCATGTGGTTATAGAACGTCACAAAGCCCCCATACGAATGTTCCTTTTGATACACCTGAGTGATCCATCTGTATTCTCATTGCAGGGAAGAAACAATATGATGCAGTCGGATTGTTTTTCAGGAATAGCTACTGATGTACGGTCAGCAACGTTTGAATTTCTGCTAAAGGGAGTAAAAATGTAAGAATATATATGAATTGTTTAAAACAATTCTGTACTTCGATAATATCACTTTACTGGTGGGCTTAATAACACCAAGATTCGACATAATCTCTATTTGTCGTTCCTTCAGTCTTTAGGAGGAACCTGATTGATTTAGCCAATGATGTCAGGGTCCATGAATCAGGATGAGAAGAAATATAGTTTTTAACTATTTAATGATTGCAACGTTTCTATGGCGACGTTTCTAACCACAATATTAGTTTTCAGCAGCGCTGTGAAGGGTGAAGACAAACTACAGTGAACAAATGAAATTTGAATTTGGCCAAATACGTGCACAGCGATATTCATACGTTCAACTAGTTTAAGGGGTTTGTCGTTAACTCTAATAACGTGCGTAACTTTTGTTCTCCAACACTCACCACATTCGCTTCTGCTGGATTTATGATCAATCATTTAGTTATAACCTACTCTAAAGAATAAAAATAATGAGTAGCTCTCCTGGCATACTCACATTTTTCATTATAATAAAGGTAGGAGGGTTGCAATGGCAAGGAAGGGGTAAAATATTTGCCTGCTTTCTTTCCTATAATTTGAAACCCCCAAGAGTTCGGATATCTTAGATTTAAATTTAAGTACCTATTTCAAACTGTGAAAATTGTTGAATTTCAGTTCTCTCAGAAAACCACTAAAATATTTAACCACCTCCTCTGAAGTTAAGGAATTATAATTTCAAAATTATAATGTCGATTAATTAGAAAATGTTCACCTATTTTTAAAATTAACATCAGATTAGTAAAAAAGGATTCAAATCCGTAAGAGTTAAGAAAATTAAAACGTTTTATACTTTGTATTTTTTATAATATAAGTTAACATTCAGTTTGTTAATATTTACTTTGTGGAATACTCAAAAAATAATTTATTGATTAAAGTCGAACTCATCTCCCATCAGATACCTAATCTGATAATAAATAAATCATTTTTAAAAGAAAGATTTCACGTAAATAATTTATAAATAAAATAAAAACTAAGGAAATACATGTGTGTATTTACACATTCATATACGAAATATCTATAAAGTATATGTATTTTTGAGAGTACATAAAAAAAAAAAAAAAACAACATATGGCATTCCACCTTTTGAATTTGACCAAGAGAATAAGGGATGTGCTATCTCTAAACATTAGCTTTAAATATAAATTATCAGAGCGGTAGAGAGAAGTTACTGACAGGCGAATCCGTGGAGCGAAATTAAAGCTCCCCGCGAAGATACCGAACAATACAAAGCTGGATCCTGAAGTAGTTTAAATAGCGAGACCAACTTCCTGCGGGGCGAATGTGGTCCAGTCAAACTTCCAGCTACTCCTGTTCGACCCGTCTCAGATATGGTTTTAATAAAATCCCTCTCCCCCCCCCCCCACGTTCTACCCATTTTCCTGGCTCGGTGGAAATGGGAAAAGTCGGTGAAGTGGGTTCGGTGGGAACTACTTATTGTTTGTATCGCTGTTTATTAAGAAAGTAATTTAAGAAAAAAAAATGTATAAAAGTATATCTGATATTGGCTTCAATATTTCTTTAAACATTAAAAGAAAAAGAATACAGTTGAAAACTCAAAGCAATCAAGTGAGGGGGCGGGTAAGATTGGAAATAGTGAAGATGGCTCAGGGTAAACGAATAACAGGAATAGCGACCCCACCTGAATAGAAATTAGTTTTCCCCGCTTCCCTTTGAGGATTTTCATTGCGCCCTTATATTACAAATATTGCTCTGCAGTCCTCGGGACTCTCAAAGCTCAGGAAATATCGTATTACTTATACCGGACAGCGTGGACCTCAAGGGGAAATACTCACATAGCGGCAATGCCACAAAGGAATAGGAAATAGGAATAGCATGATATTCCTAGAGATAGGAAATCATTCATAGGTGACTGGCTGCTTTGCAGGTATTTTCTTTGATTTATTTCTTGTATATACTTTTGCAGGATATCTACATTTTAAAAATAACATATCTGTGCTTAAACTGTGATACATAGTAAATCCTTGTCAGTACTATAATCATGTTCTTTATTTTTCTTTTCATCTGTAATATTTCTTTATTATTATCTTTAGGTTTTATAATTAAAATTTTCTTCTTCACTATTTTTTCTTCTTTATATAGGAATGGAAATACCTCAAGCTAATTGTCCTGGATTGTAGCAGCATGTATTAATATCCCTCAATAATTGAAGGATTATGTATTATATATAAAAAAGCTATTACAAAAATTGAAGCTATTTTCTTGAAACTTCTCGAAAGATTTACGAAGTAAGAGATGATTATATCGATATAAAAAATAAAATTGTGACGAGACATCTTTATTGCTTTTAATTATACGATGACATCAATCTCGAATTTATATTATTACATTCTCGTAATTTATAAAAAATTCCGATACAGTAGAATAGGACGCCTACTTTGCATAAATACATTCAGCCATGTAAATATCACTTATTTAAAATAACCTAGGTATAGTTTATTGATTCAGTTTATGGTTTATATGATTCCGTGAACAAAAGCAGAGAGTGAGATATTACTGCATGTACAAATATATTAGCAACTTTTATCGCAAAATATTTTTTCAGTATATTCAAGGATTGGGTTAAACAGATTTGGTCAAGATAAATAAATGTCTTCTAATAAATTAAATCCAATAGTAATTGAATAAGTTATATATCTACGCATAAGAGCATTTCCACAACTTACCTTCTGTCGGAGGCTGGGATATTGTAGAGTCCCTGGAAGGCTCATCTTGTGCAACGACTTTGGCGTCTTCAACCATTATGCAGCCGGAATGGTCCATCGAAGGCCCCATGGAGCTCACTGCTGTAACAATAAGAAGAATTGTATTCTTGAAAAATATAAGTTAGAACGGAACATAAATAAAAGTTATGGTTAATAGTGAATATTTATAATTTTTATTATTTACAAATGATTGATATTATGAGAATTAGGAGATGGCCAGAGTTACTGTAATATATATATAATAAATAGAACCAATTATTTATTAATGGCCAACGTTTTATAACCTTCAAAGTTTTTTGTATTTTTTAAATATACAGGTTTCAATAAACAGGTTACTGTTTATATTTACAGGATTTAAATATATAAACAAGTAAAAAGTATAATCCTGATTAAAAATATTAATAAAACTTTTTTTTTTATTTAAAGGATAATTAAATTTAGAAAAACAATATGGTTATGAATGAAGACCATATGAATAATATTAATACAAAATTCTTGCAAAATCTACGAATTGTTCTACAGCATGACTATGTTACAACAGCCTGAAGATGGGGGAAATCTCCCGAAACGTTGCTGATGATATTAAATAAACTATTGTTTTTTAATAAGGAAGAATTTATGTCATTCACTAAATCCTTTTAATAAAACTTTGTTATAAATACTGCTATAATTACAAAATAAATATTTTATTCACCCAAACATTGATCATATATCTTATTAGAAATTCAGCATTACGTAGTAGAACCACATGGATTAGTTCAATTACATTTACCTGATTACTATAATAATATATTTTGATTATTATCTTTAAAAAAGTATAATATATTTAGAAAATTCAATAAATGTAATAATATTAATGTAATAACAAGAGACGTAACTAACATTTTATTATAACAATTTGTAGGTCAATATTAATATTACTTCACAGTATAAAATACATTACTCTTCTGTTGTTGTAATTTGAAACTGCAGAAATGAAATTACAATATTGATTAGTAATTTCAAATACTTGATGAACTACTTCAATTATGATGATGGTCCGAAATTACAATTACTAGTCTAAACAAAATAATTGTAATTAATGATTGCAGTCAATTGTAATTACTTAATTCTCAACACAGGTTCTTATTCTTGTAGTTCTTTATTTATGAGAGCGAGTGAAGACGCGACGGGAATGCTAGTATTTCATATTACTGCAACCTACTTTGTTCATTTCAAGAATCCTCAATTTCACCAGATAACAGCAGACGTCAGAAGCCTAATTCGAAGAGCATTTATTCCAAGATCTTATTATTTTTTATCAAACAATGATGAATGAGGGAGCTATTGTCCTGTTTATAAAGAAAGCAATCAGAAAAAAAAACAGCAATCCGGAGGGCCATCTGCGGAATAGGATAGACCCGATATGGAAATGGCAGGGCAAGATAAATTTATTCAATTGGAGAGACGGAGGGATCCGAAATCTATTAGCGTTGATTGATGCAGCCCTTATTAACCGATCTTTGTTCCCTCCTCGTCCGGATAAAAAGCGCCCTACCTTCCTAATCCCTGGATGGATTGCCCTCCGCCCTTTCACAACTTTCCTCTGCATAAGGCTGATGGATGGCTGTAACTTTACCATACCTCTTGTCTTCTTATCGCCCTTTCTATATACTGAAGAGTATTACCTGCCTTCTTGTAGCAGCCTGTTAGCAGTCGATAACAGTAGGGTATGCTTCGTATGGATCGAGATAGCAGTAGCTACCTTGGGTTATCAAGAATCCTATTTAATCTAATTTTCTCTAACCTAGGATAAATATTTTGAAAAAAATTTAACTTTTTGAAATAGTGTTTTTTTGAAAGTAGAATCATATTTGATACAAATATGGTAATAAAAGTATTCAGTATACAAAAATATTTATTGTTTCTCTCATTGGAGCAAAAACTGCATTGTCTTCTTAAGTGCTACACAAAAGACTTAATAAAGGTTTCACCAACGTCTGTAAATGGATCCAATATTTCCTTGTGATATGTAACCCTCTCATTGAGGACTACTAAGCCATCGTCAAAATGGCCAACTTCATTTTTAGAAAGGCGATTTCATATATAAAGAAGTTCAAAATTATCTAAATGCTAATCAATTGTTGATAATTGTTCCATCTTCGTAAATGTATAAGCTCAAAATTCTTTTTTTTATGATTGTGCTATAATTTTTTTTTACTAACTTTTTTCTATGCCTTACTTCACTCCTTCCTAAATGTAATATGTCAAATAATAATTGCACAATTAACAAATTATACCGTTATAGATGCTACTGCTTATAGCTTGTGTAGGCAAGAAAAACAACATTAACATAGCTGAGAGATGATTTACTGGCGTAAGACTCGATTATAATTAAAATGTAAAATTATTCGTCGTAATAAAACCATGGTCGACATCCTACCGCAACAGCCGCAGGGAGGAGGTTGCTCTGGCCCGCTTGAGAATAGGTCATACTCTCCTCACGCACTCTCACCTGATCAGAAAACTGCCACCTCCAACGTGCAAATATTGTCAGTCCATTCTTACGATTAGACATATTTTTGAAGAGTGTACTCACTATTTGCCAACAATAAACAGGATAGGACTGACCCCAAATTTATCCGAAACTCTGGCAGACGAGGAAGCTAAAATTACACGAGTATTTGAATTTTTAAAAGCACATCGCCTTCTTTATAAATTATAACTCCTCTTCGATTTTTATGTTTTTTATTTTATTTTTTTAAAAATTATTTTTCTATTTTTTATTTATTTTTTTTTTTTTACTTTTATCATGCCATAGGCGTTGATGACCAGAGGGTTTTACGCCTTTAAGCAACAAACAACAACAACAATTATTCGTCGTTAATATTGGAAAAAAAATCACATTTGACGAAGGAGACCGTTGGAATAGAAAAAGCAAAGTTTAAAAAAACCGAAATAAGTGAAAATGATATCTTCTCACTCATTGTGTTCTTTCTCTCTTAAAAGTATGACGGCTTAACTAAATTTTTATTCGTGAATTCGAATCATAAGACGGTTAAATTTTTGGGAAGACAAGAATAAGTACGAATTACCGAGATACGAAATATTGCAACTCTACTATAATGAATTTTCGTAAAGCCGATATAGAATTTATTGTATAAAAGCCACAGTAACATGTAACTCATTTAACTCGAATGTTAGGAAAACAGCTACTCCCGACCGTAACTACACACTGTTAGCACTTAATTAGTTTTGTTAGGTTGGAAAATAGATTCGGAAAACTTGGCACTCGGGAGGCACGTGTTGATTAAGGAATTTCCCGCCATTAAGGAACTTGTTGGTAGTCCGTAATTACTCGACAAGGGATAGCGAATGGCGGTTTAAAACGGTCGGGCTAAAGCAGTGCGGCGACCCGTACGTGTAGGAAAGACGTTCATTAGCATAGGTTCGTGAGTTGTTGACTGCCTTTTCTAAAGCCAGCCGCTTGAAAGCTTTGCCTTGTAAGCGCTAATTTTACGTGAGAACTTCGCCGGCTTTAATTGACTGTAAAAAATATATAAATCACATCCCGCATTATGATAATGAGGTTCTTTGAGTGCATAAAACGCTTTTATACTTCAGCATTGTTTTATTACTGTTCCGGGTTTACGAGAGTTCAATTTTCGAAACAAAAAAAAGTGTATAAAAACCTTCCAATATTGGCGAAATTTTCCACAAAAATAAAACTACCTTCGTATGCTGTGTAGCTAAATCATCCCTTTTGTTTTGATGAAACCTATATCATAAGCAATATACCACCTCATAAAAACAGATTAACCTCTGAATCCGTTCTTATCTACGTAGACCCTATCCCTGTAAACTATTAGTTCTTTTTTTCTCTAATAAAAATAATTTCATGAATGAAAATGTTCCCCGTTTGAGGTTCAAAAAAAGTCGGATAATCTTCCTTCATTATAAAGGAACAACTAATAATCTACCAAAAATATTTAAAAACAATAATTTATATAAGATACCATTCTTAATCTATATCTCTCAGCTCTTTTCATGTATTATTTTATTTTTTAGTTCTATTTTCTATTCCTAATTACTTTGAGAATTGTTGTATATTCAATTGTCTTGAAATGATTTTTTTGAGTTGATTTGTTTCGTATTATTCAGAGTCATATTACATATATAAGGATGTTTTCCGTTGTTATGTTTAGCTCTATGCCAATAATTTATCTCACCTTTGTCTTATATGTTATTATTCCATGTTTCTCTTCTTTATTTCTTCTATTTATTCCATTTGTGTGCATCGTTTTTAATATATTAAAATTTATTATACTTCTTTGATTTGTTTTGAATGTTTATTTTATACCATTTCCACGTTAGTTTTTTTTTTTTCATTTATAGTTATTTGTGTTGTTTTTATTTTAATATTTGTATAGATTAATTTATATACTTTTCAGATATTCATCCTTACTCTCTCTAATTCTTTGTAGTCCAGAAGACGAAACGGCGGCATTTAGTATTTTTTTTACTATTCTTTACTACTGCCACTATTGGTCATCTATTTGAAAAGGAAAATGAACATCCACATTTTTGGTTAAATTCATCTTAGGAAATACATTCCGTGTATTCTTCATTCAACGTTTCTTAGGCTAATATGGAGCAGAGCCAAATAACCAAGATGTCCTAAAAATTCTCAGATTTTTAATATAATATTAAACAGATATTTAACCGATATTTAATGCATGAAATGAAATGTATCTACTAATTTTAATTGAGTTTTAAAAAACTATTTATTTTCTAAATAAAAAAAGTAGTTTAAATCCTGGTATTGCAGACAGAATGTTAGCAAACTCTGAAAGTGTAATCCAAAATATCATCCATTCTGAAGACAGAGACAGACACTTGTAGCAGAGAGATGAGGAAGTCATGTGACCTCATGAAGTTGGAGGTTGCGGTTAGCTATCTCTGCCCGCAGCGCTAGCCCTGGTCCAATGCAGATAGTATCCTCCTGTCAGTTGGTTGGCTCTCCGCTGGCTGGATATAACTGGATAATCGGAGCAATTGTTTCTCATCACGATAGTATTATATAATAAACCATTGTTGGTAAATTCATCTTCTTGCTTCGTAGATAGCATATGTAAAAGAAAAGTATGTAATCTCTATATACGTAATTGCGTAGAATAAGTTATAATAATTGTACGTTTTTCAAATTATCCAGAACTAAACTCATTGCGTGCCATAGGCCCACGACGAAATATTATTGATTCTGTGAAAAAAAAAAAGTTTCAATATTTGTCAATAATTGAGTCTGAGTTCTAGATATTAATATAATTAGAGGTAAAATTATGATTACTTCTATGAAATTTATAAACATCAATAAGTATTACAAAATAATAATTGTTTTCGTTGCACCTGGAATAATATTTTGGGTTTTCAGAGAAAGCATTGTACTTTTTTTTTCAATTATGCCTAATAACTAATAACTATGCGTTTGCCAGAACTGTTTGTGATTTCCATTTTTAAAGTAGGTATAATTAGTTCCAATTTGAGACAAAAATAAGTTCCGTAATACCATTATACTCTAAAATAAGTTGATCATTTTCCCCTAAAAGTAAAAAAAAAACCGTAATTGCCTCATAATTTGGGAAATATCGTTTTATAGAACAGAAAAGCTGAATAAATTTGATTAGATTTGAGGAAAATACTCCGCGTGGCAGTCAATAAAGGTATCAAAATAGTAAAAGAAAACTATTTATTGTCAACCAACATTTTGCCACACTTAGCAAGGCTTCGTCAGGGTTAAAAGAAAGAACTAGACACATACATTTTAGAATTAACAGGAAAATTAAAATGGAAACATTTTCCCCTAAAGACTCCCAGGGAGCAACTATATCATGACAATAAAATGTTTGCTTAAAACGAGAAGAGAAGACCTTAACATAGTTAAATCGAGCAATATTTACAAAATTGCCTATAATTGAAAAACGGCGTGAAACCCCCCCACTCCCGCCCTCCATGGTAGCCATACTTATCTGACTTTCCAAACAGTCTATTATAGCGAGTAGGTTGGTCGAAGTACGACATGTCACAATCTCACAAGAGGAGATCATAACACAAAAAAAGGCAACCCTTCCCGTAGAGGCCCGCCCCACTAAGACCCCCAGGAAGCACAGGTCCTATATCACTTTTGAAATAATAGTTTAAAACGGGAAGAGGAAACTTTATGATAGTTAAATCGAGCAATATTTAAAAAGCGCCTGAAATTGAATAAACTGAAAATAAGGCATGATAATTTGGGAAATATTCTTTTACAGAACAGAAAGGCAGAATAAATTTGAAGTAAATTTTATTAGATCTGAGCAAAATAGTCCGGGTGGCGGTCAATAAAGGTATCAAAATAGTAAAAGAAAACTATTTATTGTTAACCAACGTTTCGCCAAACTTTGCAAGGATTCGTCAAGGCTAAAAGAAAAAACAAAATACAAACATTTTAGAACTAACAGAACATTAAAATAAAAACATTTAAAAATAATTGTTATGTTTATAAACTATATAAAAGCAAATAATAACAACATTATAAAAATGTTTAACACGTATACTTCAGTATATTGTTATGTTCCTCCAATCAACTATCTTCCAATATAAATTTTATTAGGTTTATTTTTTTAGCCCATAATGGAACAATGCTTAGTCTCGATGGTTCTTTATAAATGACAGATACCCAAAAAATACTTAAAATTAAAATATGAGGGAAAAATTATTATAAATTCCAGTTATAATTATTAATTTATGTTTAAAAAAAAATATGAATAAATACGTATAAAAAGTGAACCAGTTGAATAGGTTAAGAAGAATATATTTATTCCATGTACATTGTATTACAATATAATAATTAGTGCTTGGACAGTATTTTAAGTTTTGAATATAATTATATTATATTCCAAATTGTTAGAATTTAATAATTATTTGATGACCATTCAATTTTTTTAAGAATCGTTATAATTAAAAATTATCTTCTGTGCTAAAATGAATACTAATTAAATTATCTTCAAATTCATTCTGCAGGAGCCTCCCCAAAAAACTTAACAACTTTTTAACCGATTCACAAAATAAGAGATAATTTGTTTTACATTTGTTTTTAATATATTTTTTAAAAAAAGATTTATTGTTTTATCTGAGAAAGCAATGGTCGTGCAGTTCTCATTATGATCCCAAATTGTAACAAATTATACCGAATTTAAGAAAAAAATATGACAAGCTTCATTGATTTTAGGTATATGAATTAAATTTATCTGGATTATTACACTATAAATGTATTTATAGTTATTTAGTAACAATAGATAAAAGTGCAAAGAATACACCCAAAATCTGAAATTTAGTTGAAGTTTCAAAAGAAAACAATTTGAGAAACAAATTATAACAAATTCTGTTCATTAATTTGCAGTATGGAATCAAAAAATTTGATTGTTAAAATGTATAGGCAAAGCAATTTTTATTTTAATTATGAACACATATGGTCTTGTAATTATACCACAACGTACTATACTGATCTTTTCTGATAAAAAAAAAAAAAAAAAAAATAGCTGCTTAAAGTATACTGGTGCTATTAACAGCAAGATCTAATTACACTGGTAATTACCTAGTGAAGACAGGGCAATAAGGCAGCTGCTAGGAAATGGGGCTGGATTCAACTGATAGAAATGATTTACGTTTGTTAATCTAGCTCCCCACAGCGGGGCGGTTCGGAATTCGAATAAATGCCTCAACATTAACACATGCGGGCCTGGGAGCCACACATGACATTATTGGTCACGTTGTTGCAGCATAAGTAGTGCAGGGAAGGGACGGGCTATTGGATAGCAACTATGAATCCCTTTCTATTATAAAAGCTGTACTGAAAAATAATTTGATTACAAACTATTGCTAGAGATCAACATTGGGGATTTAAATAAAACTAATAAAATTACACTCCTAAACTCACAACTTATCCACCGGTATCTTTCAGTACATAGGATTATTATGTAATGAACAAAATTAACTGCTTGTAAGTTCTGACTTATAAGTTATGAAATTCATTTGGTATTTCTAAGTAATTTTCTTTTTTGAAGGCACTATTTTTATCATAATAATTCTGATTTTTTCTTCTGTATTAGTGATGTACCTCCATACTTCAAACATTTTTAATTGATTTCACATTAATAATACATTTTTAATTACGACGTTCCGTACCGTTCGTCCTTATTCAGGGATTTACTCCAGAAATAACGTATAGTGTTATTCATTGTCTATTAATAATTTCCATGTATATAATATATTACATTTAAAGTTTATTATTTTACTGAGAAATTGAATGATATATAAATAAGTAATGACCAATTAAAAATAATAAATATGGTTTAAATATAGCAGAAAGGTGATAAAATTTAAAACAGAAATGTTATAAAAAAATGGTTTTAAAACAAAAAAGTGCGATTAAACAAATAGTTAAAAAAAATTAATGTGAAGAGCATGTAGTGAAAGAAAAAATACAAGAACAGAAAAAATGTCGTGATAATTTATTGGTAGTAAAATACGAAAATTGTGAAGGATAGAAATTATTAATAAATGTTATTATTATGACAGATAGGCTATTTTTTTTAAATATTAACAATCCAAATTTCTTTCCCATCCTAACCCATTAATTCTTACTCTCTTATCTTTAACATCTCTGATAATCCTCTGAGACGTCTGAAAAGAAGATTGCCACGGGACCTTCTAATTAAAATTAATGCTTGAAGTACCACCAATGGGTGGTTCGTTCCCAAGATTTTAAAGTGTAAATGAATCATTCCACATATTTACTTATTGTATTTATTATTTTTTACAGTTGTAAATTACCTTAAATAAATAAAATATTAACAATACCGTAAACTATAACAATTACATATAACAAAACATATATAATAGGCTAGCCAAATAAATATGAAGATATACAGTGGATGTCCGATCATAAAAAAAAAAAAAAAATATTTTAAACTTAAATTGCAAAATGTATTAAATATGGACATATCAATAAGGTGAAAAAATTAATAAACTTTAAATGAATAGATTATATACATGAAAATAATTAATAAGTGGTGAACAACACTATCTTAAGCTATCTTTAGACAAAATGCTGAAGATGGACTGGCGGTCCGAAACTTAATAAAGATGACTGTAATAATGTGAAATTAATTAAAAATGAAAATTTCAGAGTTTAAAATGAGTAATTATGAGATTAAATTTCGATCACTGTATTGTAGAGGCGTTAGTAAATAATAATATTATCTAAATTATATTTACTCTTGAAAGACATGGCATAGTGATTAGATATAAATCTAAATTTACAACACCAGCCCTGATATAAATCTTCCATCTAAATCTACATCAACTTCTCCTACTTTATCTATCGACTAAGCATTGGCAACCTTTTCATCGATTCGTTCTTAATCTAATCCATTATGAGTAAACACTCACTTCAAATTTCACGATTAATGTACTAATATTATCAATTTTGAAATATTCTTTAGAAGGAAAATTTAATTAAAAAAAATATGTCTAGGTTATTTTAAATAAAGGGATAATCTCGGTAGCAGTGTTGCGGATAATATAATATTCTATGGAAATGTTATAGTAAATAAGTGACGCGGACAGCGGATGGACACATTAGTGACACTGATGAGAGAAGAGTAGACCGCTTAGTGGATTTATCTCAGGCATTATATATGGCTGCTCCATCACAGGGTCCCGCTCTGCTAATGAAATTCCTAAACCGCAAGGCCTAGGCTCCTGTTTGGGATAATAGTCAGGCCTTATATAGAATCCCAGTGTTTAACCCGAATCGCCAGAACATTCCAAAAGCATCTACGATTAGTTTAACTATCGAGAAAGGTTGAACACTGATAGTAATTCTCGTAGTGAACATTCACAGAGGAATGAATTGATGGGTTAACTATAACCCAAACTGTAAATGGAATAACTGCAACCTTCATTACAAGGCAAAATGATTTTAGTAATATTTGCAGAATAAATATAATATATTTACAATTAATATTTATTGTATATATTAATGAATTATTAATTATTAAATATAAATAAAAATGATTGAGGAAAGAATTCTCTCTAAAAAAAACAACACATTAAGCCCACTTTAAAATAAAACTATGAAATAATAAAAATATATTCTATGCACTTATATATTTTCCACATTTTTCGGCCCTTTCCTTTGGCCGTTCTTAAACTTTTTTCTATTAAACCTCCCCCACCCTCACACCCTTCCCCCCACTCCAGTCTCATTATTAAATTAATATTTTTTAATAAGTAAAACTCCTCGAAGTATTTAAGTATTACATTTTTTCCAAGCTCTTCTTTTATACAATTTTATTTTTTTCTTAAGGCTTCAACATCTTAACAAGAATATATCGTTGGTTTACAAGTGAAATATACTAAATAGAAAATTGAATTTTTGAGATATTTGATGATAAAAAATTGTTTTTTTTAATGTCATAGAAATAGTGATTGTACATTTTATAACCAGATTTTTATTATATTGATATTAATAAATTCTCTGGAGCTTCTTTGGAAAAATCAAATAACACGGAACTAGAAAATTTTGAATTAATGTGTTTCACTATTAAGCGGTCTTTGTATGTATATAATAGAACAATCATAAATAAAGTAAAAACATATATTATTTATTTAATATATTAGTCCAAAGGATTTTTCCTCAGTCATTTAGATCGAAATTTAATAATTAAAAATGAATCCCACTAAAATATAAACAACTATAATAAAGTTGTTCATAATTAATTAATAATATTATAATTGATATTTATAAAACTCAAAAAATTAGTTTTAAGGCAGAGCGATTAGTTCTATGATATTTTCAGCGTTTCATTAAATAGGTGAAAAGTCTAGTTGGTAGTACTGTATTTATATTGATTTGAAAATGAATAAAAATATACTTACGGCCACTAATTTTCCGATATAATATAGACTAATGATATTATTTATATGAATTTTGTTGTGAATGCAGAAAATATTAATTTTTTTTTTAAAACTCTATGAAATTAAAATTAAGGGTTTTAATTCTTTCTGAAACTAGAAATCATAGCAAGCAATTCAATTTAACGATGTACGGTAAATAGGTAAGTAGAACATATTTAAAACATACAGAGATATTCAGGATTTAAAATCTGAACAAGGAAAAGTTATATAGTACATGAAGAGAGAATTTACGCATAGCTTATCACTTTACGCCTGTTTTGACTTGAGCCTTTCCACAGCTTTAGATCTACAAAGCATATACTTCGATTATGCCGGAAAACAGCTCGTAAACATTCAAAGGCTTCATTGCACTCCTTAACCACGTCTCAAAGATCTTGGAACATCCTTTAAAGGTAAGCTCAGAAATATGCCTCTCAGGCACTGGTTTGCCCTAAGGCTATAACAAATACATGATACATGTTAAGGTACAAGTATCTTTTTCATGATACAGCGAGGTGATATGAATTTGTTTTTACACAGTTTTAAACAGTAGGAAAATTTTTAAGAAACCTATACAATGAAAAAAATATATATCCCCTGTAACTGTTCCCACTTCAAGACTATTTTATGCATTGTGTTTTGGCATTGTGTTTTGTCTAATTATTTGATTTAATCCTTAATGAGAAACAAAATATTAGTAAATTAAATTATTTAATGGACTGGAGAACTTTAAGATAATAAAGAAGAAGATATATTTATGTAATTTTGTAATTTCATCTCTATTTTGTAATTTCATGTTTAACGCCTAATTTTGCCGCCTGTAGATTATTCTAATGGGATCAATCCCATAATAAATAAAGATTATTATTTTTCCTTGTGGAGTATCTGAGGTGGGGGACCTAAAAGTCCAATCACTTTCATATTTTATTTATTTATTTATTTTCAAATATTAAAAACCTTTCGCACTACACGTGCTGTGTCTAAGAGAACCGACTGTTGAGCCTCTCTTAGCACTCCCAAACCTGACTGGAGTAGTGGTAACTCCCTTTAAGTGATACAGTTCCTTCAATTCAATCGCCATCTATTTTTATTATTATTAATAATACAATGAATAAAATGAGTATAAAAAATGGTGAGTAAAAGTATTTATGCTGAGAAAGTGATGGTAGATTTTTTTTTAAGTCCTGGCCATGTTGGTTCGAGTATTATTTTTTATTTAATTCAAAAACGGCCCGAATCTGTAAGAATAAACTGCTTCTTTTCGAGGAGACCCAATACTTTATCTTACTTTTACCATTACCGCTTAAGATTAATTCGCTGTAGATACACTAGAGCCTTTTGTGCTGGTGTTATTGTAGAATTGATTGGCAGGACATGAAATGCTCCGAGGGATAAAGAAGACCATTAATGTCGGAAAGAGGCAGTTAATCTGGACATCGGCCTCTGTATGGAACAAGGGAAACTACTGCCCATGATTTGTTGAAAGGAAAATAATATCAAGGGAGGAATTGAGCCGAATCAATGCCCTTCTGATTTAAGGGGTAATAAAATTTGAAAAGGTCCATTGTCCGGATAATTACATCCGTTGTTTCCCCGAGAGGGCACGGCCACTGAGATATATGAGGATCCGACAAAGACTCCACCACCACCCTGGAGCCCTAGCATCGACGGACGTGTAAAAATGCGGCTGTTTCCCGGTGCCCAATATCCAAGGTGCCAAGGTACGCTTTATGAATTCTTAACTCAGCCCTTCCAAATTAAAGTCCCCTAGAGCTACAGACACTCTCCTCAATTCCTTCAGAGAGGAGATTTTCAAAGTCGAGGCACACTCCGGGCGTGTGAGCTTCTGCTTTAATAAGTGCAGTCCCAACCGCGGCGTAATGGGCGTTATTCGCATTATACCTTCTGCTACGGAATTTTTTTGGGGTACATTCTTTTCATGCCCTAAAATCCTCTCTAAGTATGTTTCTTCATGTTCTTGCAGAAAAGGAGTGACTATCGCAGTAGTTAAACCTCACAATTACTGTTGCTATTTAGGATGTACTGTAATATCCTTGTATATACATGTGTTTAAACAAAAATGTTTAAATAATTTGTCATATACATATATATATATTTATTTATTCTATTTTATTCATTTTCTTTTTTTTTTTTCTGGGTCTTGAGGATCAGTCAACGATAAAACTTTTATTTGTTTTTTTCTTAGAAATTTGCATTAGCTTGCGACACCTTTGGTCACCTCTGGATTTTTCAAAGTTGAAATCCTAATTAATGAAAATAAATTACTAATGATATTAATATACATTTAACAATAATTAGCAACAATATAAAATGCTAAAATTCAGTTAAAAACTAAACTTAATAATAACTGTAAAATGGTATATTATAAATATTTAATTAATAAAACTATTACAAATTTAATAAATATAAGCCAAAGTGATTTTATAAACATTATTATGTTACCCCATAATAGCAATATGTTTGAATCAAATTACCTTTCTAAGTCCCAATAACTTGAAATGAAAAAATACTTCTTGATAACATCTATTGTTCGTGGTTTAACTATATGAATCAAAATAACGTTCTACATTTCTAGGGAAATGCTTGTTTTCATGTTATTATATATATTGGGCATTCATACAACATATGATTAAGTATTTCATTATCTTCACTGTTGTAAATTTTACCCATTTCTTTAGGATAAATTTTAGTGATCCTATCATTTATTTACATATATTTAATGTATTTTTGGTACCACCTTTCCTCTTATTTATTACTTTGTAACTGGCCTTTTACCCTAGACAAATTAATTTTATCTGTCATTATTTAAGGAGTGGAACATTATATGAATTTTTTGCAACTTTATCATTACTTTTTTTCTAAAAACTAATAATATATATATCTTTTCTTTTCATTGTTGTAGGTATATATTTTTTTGGTGGGTCTTGAGGATCAGTCAAAGATACTATTACGTTTTGGCGACGTTTCGCAACTTTATTGTTTGCATAGTCCATGACCTACAATGAGGAAAACTTTTTTTTTTATAGAACAAATACTCTCTTCAAATAATTGCCATAAAACTACTCGTACATAGTGCAATCGCCGACTAACAAATATTGCGTTACTTGACGTGATTTTTTTCATAGCCCCCACGCCTATCTAATTTCAACTAAACGTGTTAATTATTTAATGTCTTTATCAAGTGTAAAGAAAAGAAACAGGGATAATAATCTCATTATTTCCATTTATTAATTTTTTTTTACGTGGGTCATGACAAAAAAAATTAGTACAAAAAATAAAGAAGCGTAAAAATCGTCTTTATACCACTCTGAGCTCTTCGATCTGAGTTTTAAGGACAAAGACGTTTGAAGTTAACTTAACACTCTTTAACGGAGTGATTCTGCGAAGGCTCGTTTCTTTTAGAGGATTTAAACAAATACAAAAAGGAGATAAAGACAAAAAATAAAAAAAATAAAAATACGGGGACTGAACGAAATGAATTCCCATTTGAAGTTATGAAGAGCTGTATTTTCACTGGATGCGTATTGTAATTTTTTGTACGGGATACTGGCAGTGGAATATCTGTAGGATTTGTGATGCAATATATAACATTTAAAGGGCCGAGATAAACCGCCCTCAAAAGTGAAAATAGTCTAATAAAGGGACTTATTAAGGTAGGGGCTGAGGAGTGGGGGTTGTAGATAGGACCCTATCGGCCCTACATATTGCCATTTATATATGGGTCGGCCCCTATCTATGTAAATAGCCGTCGGCCTTCCCTTCAGTCCTAACTATTATTTCTTTAAGAGCGGTTATTCACTTTCTCTTACCGAAACTAGGTCACTAACTTATTCCAAAATATATTTTTCCCTTTTTCAAAGATAAATTTATATAATTAATAACTTCTTGCAATGAGATAGCTCACTAGGATGATTATGCTAATAGGTGGGTATTGAATATTATTTTTTTAAACATCAACGCTTTTAGAAATAGAGATGAAGAGATATTCTATTTTGGCGTAAAGTGCTTTCATGTAAGGTGCATGCTCATGTAAAGTGCATTCAACAAAACATATGTTAATGATGTGGAGATAGTTGGCCGTAGATAAATAAGAGGAGAAGATGGTCGGGGGGTGCGGTCAGCAGAAAAAAAAACAAATAAATAAACGAATTATTTATATGCGACGTTTCGACCTAATTTTAAGGTCTTCATCAGAGCTACAAAAACAAAAAGACAACAACCATCATTCAGAGATTAAAAAAAATAAAATAATAGACTAAAAAATTTGGAAATATACATAATAATGAAATGAAAATGTAAACTAGTTGATTAATAACTACGGACAAAGACAGGAGTAGATTGATAACATTACTATTATTATTTTGTATCATTTATTTATTACTCACATTTATATGTACATTTATAAGTCTATATACATAGTTATTAATCAAATAGATATTTTCATTTCATTATTATGTATATTTCCAAATTTTTTAGACTATTATTTATTTTATTTTATTTATTTGTATTTATTTATTTATAAATATATTTTTTCTCTAGTAATAATAGTAATAATTAATAATCCATTTTTATTACTTAGCATCAAACACCACAACACTCTGGGATATCTAAAATACAATAGTAAATGCATAATACGTTATCCCTGAGAAACTATCAGCTTTCATTGTTGTTATTTTAAATCGAAACTAACTGAATTAGACTTCCACGAAAGCCACTTATTTAAATATAATTTAGTTCTATTCATGAAAATTCTAAATTTCAATAACATCTAGGATTCCTTTCAACAACGCTTGTCATCACAAGAGATCCGAAAATACGCCAACAGAAATAGCAATGAAGAGTGATTTTTATCAGTTCTTTTGAACTGGTAGACCCTAGTTATCTACCCTCCTGCAAAGGATTTATCAACAATCTATAACCTCTTTGATGTATCTTCCCTCCTTCAAAAAAAAAAAAAAAAAAGCTTGCAGTAAGACATCAGTATGCTTTATTCGGTTTTATACTAGACGAACTTAATTTAAATAATGTTTTTATTTCTTAGTGAGTCCGAATGAGGTAATGCGGTACTTCATTCACAAAATACAATAAAAATATGTGTTACACCTCGTAAGGAGGGTCGACAAGAACGTGCTGGGGTTGGGGTTGAATACTGAGGTCTTGGGGTGAGAATGTTGGTACTTTAGGGGTCAAATCTGTATTCTTGTAGTTATGTTCCCACAAGGTAAATGTAGAGTGGACATCTTTGGCAATTCTAAACATTTTTTCAAACATCAAAAGATGATAGTTTATCTTTACGCCGCACAATACCTTCTTTTTTCTAAATGTATTTATTCCTAACTAGAACAGCGTGTATAGTATAAATGAACAAAGCAAAAGTCTCAGGCAGAAAGAAATATAGATTACCAAAAAATGCAGGATTTTATTTTAAATTAATAATATATCCATGCTAAAAATGTACTATATGCTATATCATATAGCATAATAATATATTTCCTGTCCATGATCAATATCTCATGAAAAACATATTAGCAATTCTAACATCACATAAACTATCTCTTATGACATACATAAAAAAATCTTTATTCTTAAAGACAGGAAAATAGTAAATACTTACACATAATGATGGTATGATTTGTAATCTTTTGCAATTGGCTCTCAGAAACTAGCTTAAATTTTCGGTACGTATTTTAGTCCTTCGTAGGAGAAACGTTTTTCTAATAATTTAATATCTTATTGGCTAGTCTTAAGGCCTTTATGTATTTGAACAAAAAAGTAGGAAAAGGAGGAGGTTATAGGTCACTTCAAGAAGTGGATGATTATTATAATAAATAAAATTCAATTGAATGGGATAATAACATATTTTTATATAAATTTTTCATTTTATTTTTTATTAGATTATTTTGGTTAGTATAGTTATTTGTATGTATGAGTATATCAATGAAGGACTTAATCATAGAACCGAAATCGAAAAGGTTTGTAACCTGTCCGTTAGCTTCGTGTAATTTTTTTTCTCTCAGCTCGAAATGGCAGTATTATTTTTTCTTTTCACTACGTTTCAAAAATTTTTGAAATGAAAAGTGTCCGAGGAGAGAAAGATGATAGAAATTAAAGCGAGTTGGGCGCTTAAAAATAGCGTGATGGACGTCCGTAGGTAGCAGACCGTCACCGCAGCGGAGATGTGCAAGTTCCCAACCTGGCAAATACTGGATAATTGATTCAAAAAGCACTCACAACGGTATTTTTACTCGAACCTTTTACGCCGCACCTTTCAGAGAGGCAAATAACAGAATTGAACAAACGTCAATTTTACAAATAAAGTGGAATGGATCTGTCCTGGTGAATACTTCAAATTACTCAGTTGAGGCCATTTTGGTAATAGTTCAAAAACGGCACGGACATGAATCCAGTTTCAAGTTATAATCAGACAAAGAAAGGTAATAAATTTTAACAATAGGCGAGGAGCATTCTACCGGGAATTCGTACATTCAATTCTCATTAATAAATATATTTTGATGAGTCAAAATCCTAAATCAAAAAATTATTTAGTTTATTTCAAAACTTAAATTTCCTCCTTTACAAACAGCAGTAACTAATAAAAATTTAGTTCTCTATATGAGATGCTCCCATAATATATTTTTTAAAATTTAGTATATAAACTTTTGCTCCTCAAAAAACGACTTGAAGATTGAGAAAACCTTATTCTTTAGAATGAGCGATCATGAACTGATAAAAAATATATATATATACTTTTATCTAAAGAATTAACAGAATGTAGTAATACTCGCTTACAACGAAAAATTTATTCGACCCTTTCCTCAGACTCACACTTTTTTTTTGAAAGGTGACAAAAATGAAACAGCTCTTTGTGGAAAGTTACTTGTTCAGGTCTGGATCTGGAAAACAATGGTTTGGTTCAAGTCGGAAGGTTCTTGCAAAACGTTTAGCAAAGGATGTGAAAAAAATCAATTTTGGATTTAGCGGCTTCAGCATAAATATGAAATGTCATTTAGTTTAACAAAATTTTCAGAATGTTCACTAAAAACATTTTTTCAGTATCTATTATCATTGTCTACTCATTAAGATTCTCTATTAATGCTTCAGGAGAAGAAAATATAAACTTAATGGTTCAGACAGAGGATCTAAGCTGCCACTTATATTATAAAACAGTAAAATTTAAATAATAAAGTATAATGAAAAAATAAATATACTGAAATTTAAATGAATTGTAACTATAATTTGGGTTGAAGCACGGACGGGTCGTTGTTAACGGACCCTAGGTGTGTACTATAGCGGACAATGGACACATGGGGGATTCTAAGTGTGTGAGTGTGTACGTGTACGCACGTGTTTGAAGTGGCCGCCCGTTGGGTAATGGGCAGGGGCTTAAACATAAGCGCCGCAGAACTGTCGATAATGTAATCCTCTATCGACCAAACTGGGTTTTCGGTTCCGTCCCGTTCCTTATTCTGGCAGCTTCAATTTTTCAGGAGGGACCGTTATATAGGTTAGATATTTTTATAGCGCATATTTATTTATGGAAATTAGAACATATTTATAGTATGAACAAGTTTAAAGCTACAATAAAATAATGAAATAAAGCGTTTCCAGTCCTAATCGCTTCTTAAAAATCCTTAGAGGCCCAGAGTGTCTTAATTAATTAAAGTAGAGGTTAGTAGATGCCCTTTGGTTTATAAGAAATAGTCAATTGTATTGCGAACTACAATTGGAATCTATAGATGATTTCATAAAAAAAGATGGTTTATGAAATTCCATTTCCAGTTTCCAGCAACAAAAGGTGAAGTGTCTTACAACCTTGAAAATCCAACCTCATCTGGAACAAGACATAGACTGATGCAAGGCATCCTGCTATAAAGTATATTTTTATAATTTATTTATTTTTTTTTTCTCAAATTACTATTTATTATAAAGCCAACCTTAATTTATTAATTTTATAAATATTGTTTAATAATTTTTCTATTTAAATATTTAATTAAGTAACTATTATAATTTCTGTATTTTTGAAAAATAATTTACCTTTATTTGTAATTGTTCAATAATTATAATATTGTGAATAGTTAAGGGTACAGACTATACCCCGATCAATTCTGTTAGGTATATAATAACCATGCAAGGCTCAACAGGGAAATCTGATAATAAAGAAAAAAAATAGAACAGGAATTCAAATTTCTACACCATACAATCACAGATTTAAGAAAGTGAAATTACATGATTAGTCCATCCTTTTGATTCTGACTTAAAGATTCATGTATATATAATGGACATTTCCACGATATCATTTAATATGATTGTACAGACGTTCAGAATTAATATAAAACTTTATTTATAAGAAGAGCAGGTTTTAGAAATGATTATTGTCAAAATTATTTTCTTTTGTTAAACGGAAAGAAGAGAATTTGTGAAAACTGGCCGGCGGATATGTAGCTGTGAAGATGGGATGAGGCCCTGTAGGCGGTAGATAAAGGAAAGACCCATCGACTGACCACCACCTCATCTTGGTTTTCCAGTCCGTATAGCTTGTCTTCACGGCCCCCTGGCCTTCGGTTCTTATCTATACCATCCTCTGGCTGGCCAACAGCAGTTCTGGATGATCATTGTATTTCACGGGTATTGGTCACTGCCTGCGAGGATTCCGGCCGAGCGAAGGAAAAAGCTGTCGTCAGGGAGGACCACATCCTCCTACAATGGAATGAGATGTATTCTGGGGGGCGGGGAGGTGGTGCAGAGGGAAGTCATTTGTAAAATATTGTCCCGTAAAAAATTTTATGTGTTCATAAAATAAGTGTTTATTTATCACATACAAAAAATGTTTTGTTTGTCATGATATAATTGTGTTGGAATTTATTTTATAAATAATTGAGCGCACGGTAATCTTATTATTTGCATAAAAAAAAGTATCACTACCCATGTTCTAAGAAGTGGTTTAAGTACCTAGTGAGGATGCATTGTTTCTTATACAAGCAGATAATATGGTCAACATTCTTGCTAAACAGCCGGGATTATCCGTCATTCCATAAGGGTACCCATGACAGGGTACTCAGTCGGTCTAAAGCGAATGTGGTGTATTCTCTTCGCAAGACAAAAAGACTTACTCAAATGTGTGACGTCACTAATTAAATACACAAAATGATCGATTCATTTAAATTGAAACTAGCAACATTATATCTACACCTGTATTTAAATACGATATTGTCTGAAATTTGCAGATACGACAATTTAACTTACTTTTAACTTTACTCCCTAACCACCCAAACCCACTCGTTTCTAACCTTGCTTCCTCTTCCATTCCTGGCAATCCTCCAAGGCGCCTGAAAAGAAGATGGCCTCGTGACCTTATATTGTAAACTGTTTTAGAGTTCTACTACTGGGTAGTTTCTCTACATCCTGTATCATATCATATGTCATTATGATCAAATTTACTGGTTGTATTTTTTTATACAGTTGTAAATATCAACAAAAAAAAAAAAAAAAAAAAAAAAAAACTTTTAACTTTAACTTATTTAACTTAACCAATGAAAAAAACTATGGCCATAATTTAAGTTTATTTTTAGAAATTATCTTTTTGATCCCATGAAAATAAAGAAATAGTTTTTGATCGCACTCTGAATATTGAAGTTAAGGTTCAATGTACCGATTTTTATTGTTTTTTTTTTTTTTTTTCAAGAGATGGCAACAATAGGGAAGAAAAGTTACTTAAAAGTTAAAAGCCTAATTTATAGAAGGATTCACAAATTTCCTAACTATAAAAGGATTTGTATCTTAAACCCCATTGAATTCACGCTAATTGGTTTATTGATTTTTAAAATAATTATTTTGGCATTTAAAAAAAATGTCTTAATCAGTATCGGTAAATTAAAAAAAAATCAGGATATAGCCCCTTAACCACAAGCAAATAAAACACGCCTGTGCAAACAGATCAATTTTCAGGAGCATAGGATGATCATAAAGATAAAAATTAAGAGTAAAAAACAAAAAAATAAGAATTAAGTATTGTACCGAAAAAATCTACATTCTGAACTACAGTCAACAGTCATCCAACTACTTTTAATTACGAATTTGACTGGTTCGTTACTAATTGAAGTGAATTGATATTTACAGTGTCTGCGCTGGCACAGGGGAACACAGAACACTACTGCTGCTTGAGTCACTTTTCTGACATAATTAAATAGTTGAATGAGAGAGGCATTGATGCAGGTAACCTAAACATATAGGTCGTTAACAGGGAAAGTTTGGCGCGGATAAGAGAGGTGAGGGGGGCTGATATCGAGTATTTTCGCTGCCCGCCGGTAAATAGGGGATGATTGATGACTAACCCTAATACCCACTTAATGTACCTACCCGCGCTCAGGTTTCGGGGCCCAAAGGTTTTAGCTACCTTGGCTACGGTTCATCAGGTATTCAACAGGATTTTTAAAAAAACGAGGCGTTAGTCTTTTAAATAAAAATTTTAAAAAAACTTTTATTCACTGTAATTGCATAAATGAGAAGAATCTAACTGGAAAATAAAAAATTTATTGAGTGTAATTGAAACACCATTTAAAAACGAAAATAATTATTTTTTAATTTGGATTGATTTTTTTTAATTATTGTCAAAATATAAAAAAATTGATATTTATTTGAATATTCCATTTCATTTTGTTTAAAAAATAATTTTTCTTTTAGGGTATATTTTTGTGATAAATAAAAATTATATTTTATTTTTTGATAGCATTTTATTTTTAATTATATCTTTAAACATTACTTTATTAAAATCATTGCGTATACTTGAGAGGCGTGTGTTTCGCGAAAGTGTATAAAAAAAGCATGGCAGTGTTGGCAATGCAGGATTTAATACACCAAGCATTTCCATTCTCATCCCTTTCATCAGTAAGAATATGTTCACCGAAATCGAAAGAGATAAGCCTTCCATATGATGGCCATTATAAATACTCAAGCCGCCAGCTATAACTTCTGTTCCGCTGCAATGTTTTCGGAGATACGTTAACATCCGACAAGTCGTAAACAGATCCTCCTGAATATATTACCAGATAAGTTGCGGCTCAGTAAATCTCAGACGGGAGCAGGAGAGGGGTGAAGACGACATTTGGTCCAAGAAAGGAAAATATCGACGACTCCTGAAGACCACATTAATCCCCAAGGCTGATTTATTGGTTCGGGGTGGAGTAGATATTGGGGCCACTGATTGGAGGATAGTTCCCCATAATCCTATCTCTCTTCCGCCAATAACAGATCACCTATCTTCACCTGTCATCTCTTATTGGCGATTATTGTTTCATTGTCTGTGTTCTAGATTGTAAAAGAAATGTGATACTGGGAGCCGTTTCCAGCCGATCTGTCGATTTATACAGATTTTCGTCGGTAAGGTGAAAATTGCTAAGCTTAATAATTTAACTACCGATTATAAGACATGGCAGTTTAGCTTTATTCACGATATTACAGTAATATAAGGAGGCATTAGGCACGATCAGCAATGAGCTTCAAATTATAGTAAATCCTGTTCTCACTCTGACAAAATTTTATAATTTGCAATCCAGAAAATATATTCAGAGTGTTAAGCCAGGATCGACCTAAGTTCGTTTAACACAGCAAGCAGTATTCTACATGGTACGTTATTTGACAAATATAATGCTAGGGAGGAAATCAGTAGGTTTTATCTGGATGAAATCCGTAATTTATTTATACAATATTTGCTTTTGGGAATTACCCCAAACCAATTTCCAATGTAACATTAATAATTTTTTGATCTTTAAAAATAACATTTTTCTTTTTCAGTGATATCTAAATTATCGAAAATGATAATAATAAAGTCAAAGTCATTTTCTAAAACCAAACACTTTACGTTGGAATAGGAATGTTTAAAAATTAAGTTATTAATAAATTATACATAACTCCATACAAAAAAATCATACAATTTACTTATATCATCATTCTTTTGTGGTTTAAGTATATCAGTCCCTTTAACATTTCCAGTCCTTGGAAAATTCTTACTCTCAAATTATTATATATTGGGCAGTTAATCATTTTTTATGATAATATTATTTAAATGAAATCCTTATCATGTATCTGCCAGATTGTCACATCTGTACATTAATGTGATGTACTTAAAATTCGCTGGAATTGATAAATATTTAGATATTTATATTTATATCAATAATTTAATTCAAATATTTATATATTTTATTTTTTTACCGGTCTCGGTGAAGACTGAGGTGTTCATTGAAATTAAAAACTTTTGAAGTCTCTTGTCGTTTTCTTGCAGGTAACATTTTTATTAGTTTAACAGACATTTGATACATTCCCTAAACACTAAAATTAGTACATTAGTCATGGAATTGGTACCTGGAATAAGTACGGTGCTTCAAATACTTAACATCTTCCGTACCTTGTATCTCGGGAATTCCTTGAGATCGAAAATTAGATTTTTTTAACATGACCTTTCATAAACTATGGATGGATTGGTTTATTCTTAATATTACTTAAAATAAAAAAAATCACTTCAAATTCTGAAATAATGTCATATAGGAACACTAAGGTCTTTTATTCAGTAGGGTGACATAGCATAATAATAATATTCTTTTTTTATAATTTAAGGGACAAGTCTGTTTAGATTACTATTAAAGAGTAAGATACAAAATTAAAACAAAAAAATATAAATGAACTAATTGCAATAATGAATTGGAGAAGAAAAAAACAAAAATAAATTAACAGAATATGAAAACAAAAAAACATTTAATGATATAAATGAAAAATAATAAGGCAAACAATAATGATAAATAAATCCTCTATCAAATGTATTTTTCTGTGAAGAAGATGGTCAGGGGGTGCGGTCAGCAAATATCACACAAAAAAACAAAACAAAAGACTGCTTATTCGTGCCGATGTTTAGACCTGAATTAAAATTCTTCATCAGGGCTAATTATCATAATCATATGGCTTGTTATTTATTAACCGTTATCTATTTATATGTATAATTCCAAATTTGTTTGTTTATTTTCTTTTACTTTTTATGTTTCTCTGAATGATGATTGTTATCTTTTGTTCGTATTTTAGCCCTGACGAAGATCTGAATTTCAGGTCGAAACGACAGTAGGAATAAATAGGTTTTTGTTTATTATCTTCTCCACATTTTAATCTACGGTTAAATATCAACACCTCAATTTAAATCCATTTTTCTATTGCATCTATCAACTTATAGTTGATAAACTGATAAGTGGAGTAAAGTTGAGCATGAATGAACATACCTCCTTATACAATTTTTGATCAAGAGACAGTTAGTCCTTACTAAGCCGTTCACAGATACAGGTTTAAATTAAAATAAATAAAATAATGGAATGAAAACATATAGTGGGTAATATCGTAGACATCAAGTTCTTCAAGAGGTCCATCAGATCGGATTCTAAGCACACTGTTACAGCTGATATCTCACATCACAATGCCATGTCACTATGTGAAAAAGAAAAGAAGTAAAAGAGGGAGATCGCAAAATGTGATTAAGTTAATGATGATGTAGAGGAAGAGAGAGCAACTCCTAGAGAGAGATAATGAAGAGAGTGCGAGGGAGCTGGTGCCCTTCGGGGTAGCTACTGGTCGTTAAACATAACCCCCTCCCCCCCCCGTCCTACTTTCCTTGCCTAATGACTCCAAGGCCTGTCCGGAATTTCCCGAGGAAATTTCGCCCAGATTTGCATTTCCTTTAGGTCCCAGGGAGAGTGTCGTGAGCCGAATGCAATGAAGGCAATAGTAGGAAGGATGTTGGCCTTTACTCCAAACTAGTTTTAGAATGGAGTGCATTTAAGGACGAAAAGTGGAGTTATCAGACCTCATAAGGAATAAGGACCATATATCCTAGGGATATAAATATAAAAAATACCAATATTTGAATAGTTAAAGTTTCGATATTATTAATCTTGATAAAGAGAAGAGGAAGAGGTTTACAATGAATTGAAAGATAGGTTAATATAAATCAGAATGACTTGAACTTGTATTAGCTCTCATAGCAACAAACAAATATTTATAAATTGCACATTAAAAAAAAAATATATCAATTTATTAAAGTTCGCAATTAGAAATAAAACTTATTTCCAGGAGATAGAGAAAAACAAAATTGCTTAAACATAAAGAAATTAAAAATAAAAACAAAATTGAATGAATTGCCTAAAACCAATCAAAATATTAACGTTTACTACTAAAAATATTTATTATTAGAATTAGAAAAATTAATTAAATCGTTGAAAAAAAAATTCAAGAAAAGTGAAACAGAATTAATAAAGAATAATTTATCTTTTAATTTAAAAGAAGAAAATAGAAACGACTATTTATGAAGATGGAAAAAAGGTAATTTAAAATTAACATTTTTCAGGTTTTATGTTTTATTTTTATTTATCGATATTAAAATAGTTTTTGTAGGAAAAAATAATAGTTATCGGATCAGAAGGTATTGGATTAAAACTATTGGACAAGAATATCAGCATTTGGATTTATCAATATTTTTCCAATATACTTAACATATCCTACAAATAAGAACAGAATCATGATATTTTTTCCCTTTTAATTTATATACATGTATTAATATCACAAGTATTGATTCGTACATAACACATCATATTATTTTGAAATTGTTGAACACATGTAGCCAATGAAATTCCGTAATTTTTGCGTTAGCATTTCATTATTGTGAATAAAATAATGTTATTATTAAAAAGTTAAGACAAAGATATTATAATATATTCCAAAGCATATTCTTATGTACTCAAAATTAGAAAGCCAGAGAGTTTGCTTTCAATGTAACAATTTATATAAAATTGAATTAATTTGTTTAATGAATTTTTATTTCTATAATTCACTGAAGCTATGAATTAATATATAGACTTTTAGAATATATAACATTAATAATCTTTATAGTTTTTAAAAGTTTTTAATTTTTGCTTCCCAAAAACGACATTCTTGAATCCCCTTAATAATGGACAAACTGTAATCAAATGAAACGCACCCTTCGTTAAATCCCTAATAAATTACTTTGCTCTTTCATGACAGATAATTTAGATTGTAGAGCTTCCTTCTTGATTTGAAAATTAGAGGGGCATTGGTAATATTTGTACTAAAATAAAGATGAACAATTCATTGTTTTGGGTTGCTTGCGTGTTTAAAACTACATTAGTTATTCATTTTAGATGGATTTTCAAAAATTAGCGGGATTGTAAAAGATTATGTTTAAGTTTTCAAAAACACGGAAAAAAGCTCATCACAATGGTTCACAAAATTAATATAATATATTTTTTCTTAATAGTTTTCTTGATTTATGTTTTTTGCTTTACTCCAAAAATTCAATTCATATCTATCACGTTTTAAAAAAGTGTATAATTAAAGAAAAGAATCTTTATCACATTAATCATGAAGAAAGTTGGGGTATAATACTTATAATATAATATTTTTGTAGAGGTAAATTATTCCAGCATAGAGTTTAGGGAAAGAAAATTTTTAAAAAATTTGTTCCTTTAAATATTATTAAAAAATGAAGAGACAATTAGGAGAACCAGGATTCTTAGTCAAAAAAGAAAAAGGATAAGAGCAAGGAGGAACATTTTTTTCTTATCTGGCAATATAGTATCGATTAAATTGAGTTAAATATATTCTCTACCACTTATTAGTTAAGAGACTAAAAAACAAAAGGTTATTTTACAATATGCATAATATATTATACTTATAATATATATGTGTATGTGTATATATAGCATTATATCGAGGTTAAACTCCAAAAAGCTTTTCTTTTAAACTTTAGGAATACTTAAATAAGGACAAGCCCCATTTAGTGGACTGAAGCTGGGCATTGGGGGCCGAAATAAAAAAAAATAAAAGAGCTTAAAGGAATCCTCTTAACATTTCATTTTCATACCGGACTTGGGTCAATTGCCGAGAGCATTATTCCATTATTCAGGAGGGAAGGTTCAATAGGGATCTCATGCCCTGCCTTGCTCATTCGAGTCCTGTTCAAAAACCACCGCAATTATCCACCCCCAGCCCTTCCAAGGACGCTTTCAGAGTCAATTAGCTGAACGGGTTATGGACTGGACCATACATCAACCGACTGTCAGTGGGAATTAAAATGTGCTTCAGCCGAAGTGACGTTGAACGAGGATTTTATTATTAATAATTGGATTGATAAAAACGATACAGGAAAATTTTCCATATATATCCCGTTACCAATGAATTGAAGCTGAGAATGACAAAAAAAGAGAAATCGACGAAATATCGGAGATGTAAAACAGATTCCCAGATTTCCTCCCTTATCCATTTGTTTTGAGGAGTAGTGACGTTAACAAATATTGCTCCGACATTGAGGCGTGCAGGGCCTTGATTGGCAGAAAGCAGCTCACGGTTTTGTCTGAAGGGACGTCACATTTCACTAACAAACCCGAGACCCAGATGCGCCTTCGCATAACCCAGAGGAAAAAAGGAAATTGCATTTCCCTTCAGTAGTGGAGGGAGGGGAGGGGAGCCGCGCTTCCGGGGGCGCTTTCAATAAAAGTCTGTCTCGGTGAAAGAGTTTCTCCTCCAGCGGCGATAAAAAAGGCAAGGAAGGTGCTCTTGCACATGTCGGCTGTCTGCCCCTTCTTATTTATTCACAACCACAAATACATATCGTCCCGATACGTACGTCTATCTTTTGATAATACCAAAGCGTTCCGGCCACCGATAACTGTATTGATGCGAAATATTGGTTATCAGAGGAGTTCCAGCTTCTGGACAACTTACGGACATGTAAAGCAATGTATCATTTCACTTATCTACAAACCAGACACTTAATGTAATAAACGCATTTGGAGACATTTAATTATAAATTAATTATAGCTAATTGGAGTTCTATCAGTGGGTAGATTCTCCACATGTCACTATGTCACCTACAGCAAATTTACTTGTTTTCTACCATTCTATCCAACCAATACCAATATAGTTTTTTATGTCATATTATATGATAAATATTTTTTTGTGATAAAGTTCTTTTATTCGTGCTTGGGCCGAACCTAGGATTGTATAACTACGAAAAAATTTCCAGATGATCTATAATTCATATATACTTATTGAATTGATGCAGTAATATCGTTGAATTTGCTCTCCTCATATGATCAAGTATTTTAAGAGAATAAGCGAATTATCAAATTTTATTGGTATAGAAACTGTTTGTAGTTAACTAGAATATATATTTTAAAACTTCTTCACATCCACTCAAATGGCCAGGGCTAGGAATGATAGACTAAAGTCAGTGGTACCCTTGGTCACCAAGACATTGGTCCTCCGTTGTACCTTATTTGGTTCATTAGTCAGCTCTTTCATATTCATACAGAGTCAGTTGGACCAATTTAAAATCTTTATATAGAAGAGAGTTATGATGTTATTTCCAGTCCTAAATGATGGAAAGTGCAATAATGAGTTATTTGAGTCATTGACAGCACTCAGACCATCTTTCTTTTATGCTTTTTATGACTAATTTGAATTATTAAATATTTTGGTTTATAAACTAAAGATATTTAAATTAAAATTTTATACTAGTTTAATTAATTGTATACATGTAGAAACGTATCCTTATAAAGAGAATATGATAAACATTATTTTATAATGCTAAAGAACACCCAGACAAGGAAAAAAATTCAATGCAAGTCATCTATATTTTTGAACTAAAATAACTTCCATTTGTTTTTTATTTTTAGGGTAGCTGATTATCAGTCAATGTCTTTAATAATTGTTCAATGCATCAGATGAAATAAGAACGCAGCCCACAGACCAGAATAGGTTATACTGATGTCATAAATGCACTTGAACTTACATGTGGTTTTTCTAGTAAAAACGACCTTTAAGCAAGAGTCCAAACCTTAATTATAAACTTTATTATTTAGTGATCGTTATACGCTAAAATCCCACTTTAGCTTCATTCCTGTTTGAAATGCTCCATAGGATGTATGGGTTATTAATAAATAAAAGATATAACTATATACGATACTAAACAATCATAAAAGAATTAAAAATAGAAAAAAAACAGAAATATCCAGGCAAAATGCGAAATATCAGTGCCTTAAAATTCTATTCCATTCTTAAATCAGTTATAACAATATAACACATAAACCAGATTAAAAAATTAAGTATAATAAGAAATAACAGAAAGAAAATAAATATGTGAAGCTTTCAAGATCAATTAAATGATAAAAAATACAACAAAATATACGGCTGCTTAATCCATTTCACTATAGTATAAATACAAAGTATAAAAAATAATTTTGTTATATCCATGAAACAGTAAATAATCAGGAAGTTTTTTACAGAATCTCAGCAATATCTATGTAAAAATAAGGAAACAACTTATTTAATCACACGATATCAATTATCGTTCACTCGGTTGACAGTATATATATATATATATTTATTTATTTATTTATTTGTATGTGGATGCTCAGATTCGTTTCTTATCATGGAAATTCCATCCTTTTGTTTTTCTATAGCTCATTGAGTAATTTTAATGAGTAAATTAAACTGCAGTATAATATAAAGTTTAGTGTAATACAATCTGTCACAATTAGTATTAGAGTTCTAAGTAATCTTCTATATTCTAAGTAAGTTGGTACTTTATAAAAATATTGAAAATAAGAAAAAATAAATGATATTTAGTTTAGTGAATCCATTCTACGTTTTATAAGCAATATATTATAAAAATATTTATTTATTCCTTTTTTTTTTAAAACCTCATGTTTTGTTCGTAAAAATGCTTAAACCACCCTTAGGTAGAGGGCTAGCGAAGGGAGAGAGCCCTTACAGATTCATAAAACGCCGGCGAACAATACAGCTCTAATTTGTCGAATCGATGGAGGGGCTAACTCGGGGGAATTAGATTTGGCGGCGGAACCGACTGTTCCAATCGAGAGCCAAACATTCGAATCGAATAACCCGAATTTATTCTTGTTCGTGTTATGGCCAACAGATGCGGAGCAATATACCTGTCCTCAACCACCGCACCGACTCGCTGCTTCAATAAGATTAGCATAGCCTGATATTGATCTTCGGAAGGTATTCATTGTTCGGGTACTGAGCTGTCGGGCAACTCTGTAACATAACTTTTTCGCAAGAAATCAACCGGACACAAATACAAAAACTGCTATTTATTCAGTATTTTTCGTTACTTTGAAGCTTGTATGTATTATTCAAGTTATTTAAAATGGCTTTACGTACAAGCTAGATAGAGTCACCTAAAAGATTTTGAAGTTAGTGTCAGAGTTAAAATAAGACGTGACAATCGGTAGTCGAATGTAAACACATAAGATCGAATTTTGTAATGCTTATCTCTTGTCACAGATTAGTATTATTATAACCAACTTCACTTCCTAAAAAATAAATATACTAAAATGTTTGAACAATGAAAAAACATCAAAACAACAAGGTTCAGTTTGCAGAAAATACCAAGATACTATATAGAAAAATCATGACGAAAAAGATTAATAATAATAAAAAAAAATTTCTAGATAGTCGTACTTTTCAAGAAACCTAATGTTTTCTGACCTCCCAACCTGAATATTTTTTTGCAAAGTAGTAAATCCATCATAGATTTTGAAAATGATAAAAAAAAAATTGATAAATGTTAGTCATTGCTGAGGAGATGGGATTTTTATGACAGACACATAGTTTTCAAGAGAAAAACACATATATCGACAACGGATTGAGATTGGAAAATCAGACTAGTGGCAACAAACTACTCTTTGATGAACTATAGAATTTTCAAACATTGAAATTTACACCTGGAGACCATGTATAGTAAAAATAGAGTGATGAAGTAATTTTACTCTACATGGCCCTGAAGAAGGGAAAGACGAGAATGAGATCTTATCGGTTTAAAGAGAATGATGTACGGTTTACTTCACGCTTCTAGCTTACGCTACGCCTATTGCATAGTTATGTCTCGGAACAACGGAAGAAATCTACAATTCAATAACAGATTCACAAAAGAACGATTGCAGCTATTAAATATGGAGATGAACACTAACGAAACCAAAATAATGAGAATAGGTATAAAGAGGGGAAAGAATAATAAGACTAAGTGGGGTGGAGCTGGAACACTGGAAGAGATTTCAAGTATCTGGAAACCCACCTTAACGAAAACAGCTGGATAGAAGGAGAAGTCCGAAAGGGAATAAAATTGGCCAGCAAATGTTTCCATTCATTAAAGGCTGGTTTCCTGGGAAAGAAAGAAGTTGCGAAGAAGGTAAAAAAAGTTTATCTTCTTAATATGCCAGCGAGTCCTGGACTATAACCTAAAAACATAGAAGCCAAATTCAAGTATTGGAAATGAGATACTTGTGGAGGATAACACGAAGAGATAAAATCAGGAATACTGAAATAAGAACTAACCTCAGATTTAAACTACCTGAATATACTATAAGAACAGGCTAGGTGGTTGAGCATGTAAAAATAATGCAGGAGGAAAAAAATGGACAAAATTACACATGAAACAAGAGTTGATGGGAGAAGATCAAGAGGAAGGCTAAGAAACACTTGGGATGGTGCAGTCTAGGAAGCATTCGACAAGAGAGAAATTGACTGGAATTGAGGCAAAAAGCTAGTGCAGGAGATTTATGGATGCAGCTCTATAAAGAAGCTTCTCACACTGTTCTCCGGTAGAAGATGAATTATTAAGAATAAGAAGTAATGCAGCTATAGAAATGTAGCTACAATCATGTAGAAATAAAAAAAATGTAATCATAATGGGGAAAAAAAAATTTAATTACTTTATGTTTAGGATTTATATTTCATCTATTATGACTGACTAGAGTATTTATTGATATTTATAAAACATTTCTTTCTTCTCTCTTTTGTAATGAAGATTCACAAAATATTTTTGGTTTGCAATTATAAATCAATATTTTACAAGCCACTTCCAAGTCTACGAAACATCATAAGGATACGAAGGTAATGAAATTTTAGTTTGGATCAATTTCATCTAATTTTAAAAACTATTAGTAGGACAATTAACATAGATAATGCTACCGATAATGAGAGAAAAAAGTAGCTAATTAAAACACCTTCAGAAACACGCCATAATTACGGAGCGAGTAAATATTAATCCTGTTTAGGTCCGAAATTACAACTGTATAGGTGGTAAACTATGTGTAAATAAAATACACTATTGTGTATTATGCCTCACCTCATTACAGCAATTTACATAACCAAATACCCTTTATAGGTGTTGCTAATAAATCCACTTACAGAAAAAAAAATTCTTTCACGCTAAAATCAATAGTCATCTTCAAACCATTGCTACATAAATATTCCTCCATTGGTAATTATTAAACGGTGTTACCTTTTATTTTTCCACAGCGGCAGAGTTAACTACAGGTTAAGGCTCCGTTTTTAATTCTAGTGCCAATTGATGTTTTTTAGTTATAGTACTTTTGCTGAATCTTTAATTACTAAACGAACGGTTCTCTTGAGTAAAGTGTAAACCCTTAGCTTCAAATATTCAGATCCTTTCGATAAAGATTAATTTTTAAACAAATCGAATTCTATTTTATTCGATGAAACAATGCCATCGATACTAGTAATATTTTCAATTTCCAAAAATCAATGCATATTTTTTTTAATTACGTTAATTGTATTGCAATGAGAAACTGGACTAGATTAGTTTTATTGTAAGTTTATTTAATTTATGGAAAACGGAGCGAAGAGTTAGTTTAATCGTTTTGTTAAACAAATAATTATAACCATATAAGAGGAAAGACTTAAATTAATATAAATAAATTTTATTTACAAATCATGCTATATCTCATCCGGAGTGGTGTACGATTCATAATACATCATTCTGGATAAGCGGGGTTCTACAATAATATTTTTGGATCATTTATTTTTTCCACGATGAATCCTGACATTCTTTTTCGAGCCTAGTCCGTATTTCTGGATAGAACGTACTAATGTTTTACAATGTTTATAGTTTCAACACTTTTGCAATTCTTCCGACCTTTTCCCAACAACCGAGGAATTTTTTATTGGTAGCGGAAATACCAGTAATATGTTTTCTCAAGCATCCACGTTCGGAGGGGAAGTAATGAGCTTGTTGCGCACAGGAAATTCGTTTCCGCAAGCTTGCATACATAATAAAAGAAAAACAGTTTGGATATGTTTCTTTTATCTTGGTAATTTTTAAAAAAGTCTATACTTTCTATGAACAATCACTCATTGCGATGAATACAGAATGATGAATGTCGATTTGAGTATTTCAACCGATTCCCCTTTGAAGTCCATTATGCCAATTCGATCGTGGCATTGAATGATACGGTACCCACTTTCTGAAAATACAGCCTGCGGGTTGATGCAGCCACGGGAATAGGCCCAAGGGGATTGTAACGGTAGCTGGATCGATAGAGGTTGACACTGACTCCCTCCTGATCTTAGGCTCTCTCTTCTCCTTCAGTCTCAAAACTGCCCGACAGTTTTACCACATCATTGTCTCCAGTATGATACACACTTCTGGGTTCTGTGCCGATGATAAGAATACAAAATCCATGTAAACTCTTGATTTGCAAAGGGAATGAAGGAGTGATAACACTTCTTACGACATGTGCCTAACAGAACCGATTAAAAAAATAAGATTTGGATCTTGAAAAGGTCATAGTAAATTTATTTATAATCTTTATGCTCTCGTACTGATGCATGAATAATGTTTGGTTGGTTTGCACTGTTTATACGCATTCCATAACATATTCCAATTTGCAAATAAAAGGACGCAGGGTATCATAACCGAGTACCTGTCTAATTCATTAGGAAAACCAATAAAGCGGACTCACTGGGACAAAAATTGACAAAACTCCACCAAAGCACGATCCTTGCAGAATTGCATTTAACCATCAAACCTTGATTAACCAAAAAATATATGGATCAAACTAACAAAATTTTTGACAATAAATGGGCAGAGTAAACATTGTGATACTTGAGCTATTTCCACATAAAAAAATTTAAAATTTCTCACTTTAATCAAACTGAAGAAGACAGGAGAAAATTTAAGTCAAACAATCAGCACTGAATAATTGAATTCACTCTTCTTTACTTATTTTTAGAATTTGTTTTGACCTAACCTTTCAATCATATAGTCAACAAATTTTTAGTTATCTTCTAAATGACTAATAGTTTTGTATTTTATTTTGTTAACCATTGTATGTTGTTTGTTTCCCTATTTCATTAATTTTCCTTTTCTTTTTATGATATATATTTATGTTTCTTACTACTATAGTAATTAATGATAAAAATCCGAAGTCACTAAATTATTGTTGGGCATTTATAGCATGGAATCTGTAAGATTTATAAATACGCGATCCTACCAGAAGGGAAAGTAACAGCCGATTTTGAAATTTCATTTCAAAGGCATTGAAATATAAAAAAAAGTTATGCTATAGTGACTTTAAAAGAAAAAATTTAAATTAATAATTATCACTAAAATATAAATTTTATAAACAGCAGTTTGTATATTTAGTATGAATCTGGATAACATACCATTCTCGCGTTCCTGCGTGCGGACCAAGGTTTTGGAATATTTTTTGTGCTCCTTATACCCCCAAGAACCCAAGGAAATCAAGCCATACCATTTTAAGCATTAATGTATTTTAGTATTTATATAAATATATATTGATGTTATTTACTTATATTAATTGTTAAGTTTACGATATAACTATTTTCAATGATAGGAAATAGGTTCTATTTCACTTTGTACTTATAATTCATATACTTTTTAATAAAAAAATATAAGTTAATGGCATTTGAATACAAAAAGAATTGCTGAACTAAATATTTTCAACAACACAATAATTATATTTAATGTAATAAATTTCTAAAGTACTCAATCATTTTGAACCTTAATGTAATCGATTACACATTAATCATATAATTTGAGGAAGTTATACATGATTACACTTTAATATCGAAAAGTAATTTGGTCCTGTACATTTCTGACATTTACACGATTTCATACCATAAATGAGAAAAGTGTAGTATATTATAAAGTTTAGAGTTACAAAAAAAAATGTATTTGAAACCTTATTTCTCTATACAGCATGAAAGAAGTCCCCAAGAAGATAATCCTTTCGGGGATTAGACAAGAATGACCGAAGAAGTCCTGACAAATTTAACTTATATATAGAACTTATGCCTTAGATAAGACGACTTATTTATGACATTATAAGCAACTGATTTTGTAGTAGAGTTTTTTTAATAAGCTGAAGGTAGTTATTGAAATTGAAAATATAAATTAAACATTGTGCTGTAGTTGATGCGGGCTGTGAAGCCAGAAAAGCAGTCGATCATCATTAGACAGAAATATGATCCTTTTTTGACGAGGCATAACCACCATAACCCTCCATTGGAAAGGAACCCAACATTAACTAATTGACCTTGTTTTATTAGTTCAACAGTCGGGTTAATTGAGTTTACTCAATGGGGGAACTAATGTCTAAACAAAATTTATGGGAGCGTTCGCCAAACATTATCTTCCCCTTAATCACAATCATTATAAATGCAATTAATTTACTTATTGATTTGGGAAATTATGCATATAACTCATAAATCGTCTTAAAAAGGAACATAAAACAATTGAATACAAAATCAAACACTTTATTAACTAATAAATTTTTAATATGATTATCAGATAACCTCTATATTATATTACAGATAATCGATTCAGGAAATGTAAATCGGTAAAAAAAAAAATAATTCGAAACAATATGAAGATGCTTTTTGTAATAGCAGCTAATGTTTTTTAATTGCCTAGTCAGTATTTGTTCTTTTATATGTGCTTGCTGTCCATTAAAACCATAACAATTTCTTCTATAGATAATTAAACATTGAAATGAACTCAATAAAATAAATAAAAATTTAGTTTAGATCATTGAAGTACCATCATTGGGTGGTTCATTCCCAAGATTTTGAAGTGTTTGAAACACTCATTGAATTTACTTTATGATTTTTTTTTGAACAGTTTTAAATTACAATATATAAATTTAAAAAAAGTTTAGATCAAATAAAAATTTATTAATATTTTTTTTAATCTATTTTATTTCAAAATAATGCAGTAAAATCCATTTTATTTCATTTCTTGTGGTTCATAAATGATTTAATTTGTTCTAAAACGAGAAATAAGAGAACGGATGGGCTCCGCCATTATGAAGGTAAGTAAAAGAAGGGGTACGTTTTAATGTTTACAAAGCGAAAATTTATGGTTAACTTTTACTTGGTTCTTTCTTTAGCGCACTTATGAGTACCAGTGACGCGGTGAGAGGGCTGCACGAAGATTTCGAAGAGCCCTGCCCTAACCCCCTAAATGGACTCTGGGATTCCCATGCCGTATGGAACGCAATTAATTATTATACCCAGCTAATTAGAATTATATTAAAGAATTATTCCCATTTAATAAAAAATAGATATAGCAAAAACACATCCATGTCGTTCTGAAGCAGTAAATCGCCAGAAACCGAAAACAATTTTTACGCTTGAACGCAGTGCAAAAAACCGAACATGATCACGAAATGAAAGCACAAAATTGTTTAAGATTCGATTTCCCGTACGAAGTTGTAATCATTTTATCAGATTGTTTTTTATTGGGGCGTCACAATGATTTGGGACACCTCACCGGATTAAAGAAAATCAAATAATGATGACGGATTGTTAAGGAAAATTAAAACCTGAAACGATTTTTTTTTTATAGGTTCTTTCGATTTTTCGCACTGTTAGCATGCAAATCATCAAAAACCGTAAAAAATAACTGGCAATTCATGCCTTAAAGACGCGTCGGACAAAGAAATTATGGATGCGAATTCGTCTTAACATTCCATATGTTATCAGAATTTAATTTAAAACTGGATTCTACAATATTGCTACAATCTGGACATTCCGTTATAAAGGATTGAATGTATTTTAAATGTGGATTGAATTTTTAAATAGAACGCCGAATCGTTGCACTATACAGAATTTTGAACAGCCCAAACATACAACAGACAGGAGCCCTATGAACTGGCTCGTAAAGAGGAGCCGTTCATAAAAAAATAAAACATTTACGGTTGGAGGAGGCATCATCTCCGTTTTGAAAATAAAACAGCTCTCGGAAGATATTTTCTTGTTCAGAGCGTTACATTGTTTCCCCCACGCTGCTCCCCAATGGGCATCTTTAATAAATCAAGTTGCGCAGGGATTGCTATCTCTTCCGCTTCTATCTATTATACAAAGGCATCTGGAAGAGGGCGTCTTTATAAATTGATTCAATTCTTCTGCAAAACTCTTGAGCTTCACTATGTATGTTCCATAGTAACAGTACGAAGAGAAATACGCTTGTGAATTTTATACGCGACTGATTCAAGTCATTGTAATTAAACATTCATAGCAAAATATCAACCTAAAATATTTTGAAAGTCTAACTTATGCTAGTTTTAGTTAGTGGGTGAAACTAGCTACCTAATCTACTCTGAAGAACAAATATTTCAGTGGGACTCTACCTAGGCTATTCTAGTATACATTTTTATTTCCCCTAATCTCTACGATTTTTGGGATTTTGATATGATTTCCACTGTTCCGTGTGTATTGTTCATTTTGCATTAAAAAAAAATGAAAGATAAAAAAAGGAAGTTTTATTATATTAATATTTTATATATTTTGCTTGTGCCATTATCCCACACGCATGCACCTTTGCATCCAAATAGTTGGCAAATTTTCAATTTCCATTTTGAAATTCATGTCATCTTTACAGTTATAGTTTAAAATTGTTTACGTTAACTTATAGTTTTATAGTTTCTTTCTAGTAAAAACAATTTTAAACTACAACTGTAAAGACGACATGATTTTCAAAATGGAATTTATTTTTTAAAAATTTATTTAATGTGATTTACAACTGTACAAATAATAAATACAATAAGTAAATATGTTGTATGTTACATTTACACTTGAAAATCTTGGGAAGAAACCACCCATTGGATATACTTCAAGCATTAATTTAATTTGATGGCCCCGTGGCCATCTTCTTTTCAGATGCCTCGGAGGATTATCAGGAATTGTTAAGGATGAGAGATTAAGAATTAATGGGTTAGGATAGGTAAGGAGTTTGAAATGAAAAGACGCATATCAGTTTTGGGCCAAATCTGCAACGAATGGGATGTTAAGGTCTTTGTGGATGAGTTTATTTGTAACGTAATAAGGAGCATCAAGGATTTTGGATTGTAAGGAATGGATGCGGGAGGAATTTGATGGTTTGGTAGAGGCCCAGAGCTCAATTCCATATGTCCAAATTGGTCTAATTATCGTAGTGTATAATAATATTTTGTCGTGAATGGTAAGTTTAGAACGTTGTTCATAATTCTTCAATTATGATGACAGATTTTTATGGAGTATAAGCTAGCAAAGTACTCCTGTACAGAATAAAAAAGCATGGGAAGACGATACAATTACTTTTCTATCACAAAAATACATTGGAAGTAATTAGTGATGTGCAGGATTTTTTTTTTTTTTTTTTTACACCATTGAAGTGTAGCAAAAACATTTTAAATAAGAAACTTTGAGAATCACATTTGATCATCCAACTTTTTGTGAAAATTTAATTTGAAGTGTCAAAGTATTGTATGTCATGAAATATATTGGCAGTATAAAGAATTGTATTAATTTCGAAACCACTCAGGATATAAAGCCGGTTTAACATATTGGACCTTTGATCTCAAGTTGGCAGTGCAAGAGAGGAATCAAGTGGCTTGGTCCACTCTGTTCAGTCGTTTTAAATTGCAACTTTTATTTGATCTTTTATTTGGTCCTTTTATTTATACTTTTTTTGTACTATTATTTGAGTTTATTAACACGCGTACAAAAGCGAGATTATGAGAGGGATGGGGGAAAGGGATAATAAAAAAGGATGAAAAAACGGTTATAAATTTTGATTTGTTTAGGATTTGAAATTATTTCTTTGGAACAAAAAAAAAAATATATATATATACATATGCCTGGATAAATCAATTCTTAGTTCTTCTTTATTTATGGAAACAGTGGAGAGAAATAAAGATAGTTAAGAAAATGGATCAAAAGAAGTTTGTGAATTAAATTATTACTTACTCTCAAACAAGAAATTAATATATAATATATTGATACAATAAGTGAATAATATTTTTCCCATTCAATTACTTTGGATTCGGACAATAGTCACAGAAACGTTTTTGTTGCAAGCTAGTAACAGAATTATTTCGCTACTATTAACTGAATATTGTTTAAAGAGAAGCGGGAGTCAGACATTTTTAGAGATGCATTGTAATCAAGTCGGGTTCAAAATTTGACTAACACCTTAGTCTACCAATGATTGGTCCTTTAACAATGGTTACTGCTGACATGGACCAGGTAACAGGTAACGCCGGAAGCCTCCAATCATCCTCCGCCTACGAAGAGACAGAATGCCTCGCTGATTGGACAGGAACTCCTAGTCATCGGATGACTGCGGCAGAGGCGGCGATATGGAAGGCAATTAGCCAACAGATGCCCGGCCACCAGATCACGCCACCTGTTATCAAGCGGAACACCGACCTCGGTCCCTGTAACTGTTACTAGTCACGGAACCGGAATCCACAATAATATAATCGCCTAACACCTACTTCATTGTTGAAGGGAGTCGCTGAGGACGATCAATAGTAGAAACAAACAGCGCTCTTTCCAGATCATACTGTGACCTTCGGGAGCTTCAAAAATGTTGTTCTCTTCAGTAATATGAAGATAGGGCATGAATAAAAAATGAAGATTCAATCTTTCAAAAATAATTTCGAAATTGTCCCCCAAATTGTTAAGGTATAAGCAAGACTCTGTAAGTTCCTGATGTTTCTCTCTCAACCACATCACTGTTGTCAAAAGTAATTAATGAAAGTCGGGTCATACAGACTGAATTGCAGACAAACATTTTAAAATTATACTTGAGTGGCAAATTGATAATTTAATTTTAAAGATGTAGATTTGAAACTCTGCCAAAAATATGTCATAAAATTCTTCTCTCTCCTCCTCCAAAAAAAACCTTTAAATTGAGGACTTCGTGCATTTTATAACGAAAAAAAGTATAATATCTCAATGAGGCACACGTACGCACTTAGATCAATGAAATGGGGTAAGGGCGTAAATGACTTTCAATCTTCTTGTGTACAAATTTAACGGCTCTTAGTGCAAGAGATAATTTGGAGATTATAGCAATGCCATAATGAGATCGTAGTATTGGAATTATTTAGACCGACTGAATCAGCAAATAAAATAAAATATTGAAAGATTGTATGATGTGTAATAATAAAAGGAATATGGCAGAGAAGTGGTCAATGAAAACAACTCAAATAGTCATAGTACAGTTTAATCTGAGCCAACGTTTCATCCAAACTTGTAGGGCTTCATCAGGGCTTACAGATTTCTTTTCGTACTTACCTGCAATTTGTAATCTCTGTTGTAGTCTTACTACGTGGGACGAAAAGTTGGTTCAAATTTATGACAATTTGAGTTTTTTTCTTTGGCTACACCGGGACCATCTTCCTTTTATTAAAGATAATTTTTTTTATGGAGGAATAACATGAATCTTCGTAACTAAAGCACGCATTTAGGAACGAATAAAACCTAAAGTACGTACTTTCATAATAATCGAGAAAAAAAAATTTTTTTTGGTCAAAATGTTTGCCTTTCTAGAGGGCCATTCAGTTTTTTGTTGAAAATTTCATAAACTACAATTTCAACACGACTCCACAAACCATAGGACTTGTTTAGGGTCATCTAAACTGCACAAAATAGTATAAATCGAACCAGCTTAACTTAATTATAACTGGAGATACTGGACGATGAAAATCTTTTCTTTATTTCAAACCACCATTACTCTCTTGTAGTAAAGGCATGACATCCTTTATCTCTAGCATAAAATCTAAAAGATATTGATATTGAATGACTGAATGAATATTAAATTGATATTGAAATGTTCAAATGTATAAAAATTGAACACATAATGAATTTGGATTTTTAAAAAACTTTAATCTTTTATTTTGCCAAGAAATATTTCATATTTGGAGTATAATTGATTACAGGTCTCCATAAGAGTAAACAGGAATCAAGAAGAATGTAGTTCAGGGTATAAATGATTTTTATACATATTAAATATTAAATATTTTATATTTTTATATTTTCATCTCATATTGCAATTCTCTGTGTTTCACAGTTGCATATTTTCAAAATAAGATTTAATGAAATATGCATCATTATTGTATCAATTTAATATACTTATATATTACCATAAATAATTTCTATATTCATAAGAATATATTAATTCATTGAGAATAAAGATGTAATAAAATCCCCATAAGACTGGTTAGTTGGGTGCACTATTACACATACACATGTCCCTAATACAAATCAAACAAAAGAAGGACCCGACTCAACCATAGGCTCGGGATCGATTGACTACAGGGTCACGTACCTGGCCCTCTTTTCCAAGCTCATCCTTGGGCCAACTTGGAGGGTCCAATGCAACTGGATATCTTCAATATATATTTCAAAAGGTCATTTCTACTCCTTAGAAAATATGATATTACCCATTGTACATTTTCTTTGTTCGACCACCCACTAACAATGCGCAATGAAGGAGAAAAGGTCAGTACTCCTTCAGGTAGAGAAACATGATACGAGCAAGTCAAAAGGTAATGTACAAGAAAAAAAAAAGCTGCAAGTTCTCACACAATTCGTTACTTGAATAAATTATTTATCATAACAATGAATAACAAATAACAAAACATACGGTATGTACACTCATACATTCATACATTTCCCAATTACATTGAACATTGGTCAAGACAGACACTTTGCCACGATTATCTTTGAAATGTTTAAACCGATTTTGAGGCTTCTCTTTTTTAATTAATAGAATTTTGGCCTCCGATGGCTCTTTTTCTCAACACTGTATATGTTTTCAACCTTTTTTTAAAATAATTTAGTCAGCTCCTGTATAAACTCGTCCTCTTTCGGTTTATTGATTTTTCGAATAATTCGAAATCTATCTCCCAGAACATTCCAGATGCTTGTTTGGAGGACAGTGAATTTGTCAAATAATATAAAGTTTATCGGTTTCATAGATAATAATCCAAACGTTTCAAAGATAATATTTAATAGTTTTTCTTTATCTTTAATGAAGGATAGTGTTCGTGAAAAAAATATTTATATATGATTTCCTCTATAAACGACCGAATTACATATGTGTGAAACCTGTGATCGGCTGCCATTCTGAAACAAAATGGCAGACGGGCTAGCATTTTTTTCATATTATATGTTATATTTTTATTTATACAATGTACTTTATTTCTTTATATTTCTCTATGTATATATTCTTCTTCTTCCTATTACTCATGGATCTCTTTTAGTTAGATGTGTTGTAGGCTTTCATGGTAGGTCAACTGTATCTCATTGATTAAGAAAAACATTTTTTTTTTTTTTTTTGTACTTTTAAGTGAAATATTGTATTCCTAAAGTTTGGCCCACGATAAACTTATACATTCTTCGTATAATTCATCAATGTTTTCCTAAAGCATTTTCTAAACTTAATCTAACTTGCACAAACTCATCCCTAAATTGTATACGGACACAGATCTTTGTCTACAGTAATTTCACAACTGAGTGACAGGTAGAAAAGCCAGCCCGTCATAGATAGTTAGGGGATGATGCAAAAGCAGAGAGAAAACTAGCCAGGAAGGGTAGCATAATTGAAGACGTATTGAGATCGGTTGGTAACAAAGTGGACAATGAAACTTTGATAGGACGGCTTGGGTCTATCCCATCAATGTTTCACCTCAATGTCATCTGTCCTTCCATGCTTCCGTACATATCCCTCGCCATTTTTTGTTCATACTAAATTGTTTGTTTCTTCAGCTATGAATGATGCTATAAAACTTTCAAAATCCGTTATATCTATAATGGAGTTTTCACTGATAAATGAAAACCTGTTCATCATTTAAGAGGTTTTGCGTATTCACTAGTCCAGATTCGCCGATTCATTCATTTTATTGAATGCTTAATTTTTTTTTTACAATTTACCAATTATCTAGCAAGCCATATACATACAAAAAAAAATGAAAGAATGTTAATAAATATTATGCTCTATGAGTTAAATATTTACTAATATAAATAAAAAGGCATAATGACCAATGGATTTGTTAATAAAAATAATAGTCTCGTATAAGAATATTTCGTAAATTTTCGAAACTCGAAATCCAGAGGTCCTTGAGTTTCGAAAATATTTTATTGTTTTAATTAGTTGCTTGGAAAACATAAAAAACGGTATTAAAATAATTTTGTCAAGATAAGTATTTCCTATTATCCACCTACAACAGAACTTTACCTAGCTTGTAACAACTGAATGGAAAAAAAAATTAATAAATGAAATAAAATAAGAATTAGGAAATTTAGTTATAGATAAAATATTGCATACATATTTTAACCATTTCTTTAATTCTGGTGGTAAAGAGTATTGTATTAGGACGCAGGTAAGCAGTTTATTCCCCTAAGTTTTATTCAATTTAAAAAAAAAATGTGAAAAATAACTCAAAAACATTATTTTGGAATCGAAAAACAATTAAAATAAAAAATTAAGCATAGTTAAAGCTGTTATGTTCACCATTTTTATACTTATATCATGTGTTTTTTATTTATATTTTTAATTTGTGTTTTTAATTATATTGTGGCTGATAACAAAAAATTAATTCGTTTTTTTATTGATTATGTAAATTACAAATAAAAATTATATTAGTACCTACATTTTACGTTAGTTTTAGTTGATTTTGTTTTTGTTTATTTTATTTTTAAAAATAGGTTTTTGTTGAGAATTGGAAACTGAAAATTTCCGGCTATTTAAGAATAGCCCTAACCCTAAAAACACAATGGGCTAACAATGTCATTACTACACAATACATTATTTAATTTTTCTAAATTATACCGATTATAAGATAATGGGTTCATTGATTATGGAGTAATTATAAAAATAACTCAATATATCAATCATTTCAACAAATATTGGTTAACAAACTACTCCAGTAATCCAGCCAGTTGGTTGGATGGAAGTACGCTGCAGCTTCATGATGACAACAGAATAAGAGAAGTTATACAGCCCGAGGCCTTTAATCTTGGCTAGGGTCAGCGCTCTCATAAAAGCCACATAACCTTTATCCTCTCCGTCTTGAGGATGTAAGGGGCCGCTGAATAAACGAAAACACTTCCCTCCATGTTAAGTAGAAAAGGGTTACATTCTATGGATCAACTATAATAAAACCAACAAACATGTTAGCAAAACTATTTAAATAAATCTTCTTATAATCAAATTATATATGATACAGATACATTTACATGCAATTATGTTTGACACCATATATAAGTTATGATACTGATAAAATAAAAATCAAATAATATATACTACATTCTTCGTTAACTTTTTTTTATTTTATACTTATATTATAATTAAACTGGAATTAATTTTTACTATTAGATATGTTTAATTATAATATATTTTATATAATATATATATTTATTTCGGTATTTCAATATTTCTCTATAGAACTTTTGTTGTAGTATTTTAGTAAAATATTTATGATTTTCTTCTTAATTTACACTAGTAAAAATATAATTTTCATGATGTTTCTCTAACCTAACTCAAATTAAAAATCATTAAAGTAAAACATTTTTTGTACAAATTAAATATATAATTTGTTTGTTCTTTTTATATTATTTTGTATTTATATTCTCGTTGTCTATTTCAGTATTTTCTCAATAAAATTCGCTTATTGAGTTATATATTTTATATATTCTATTAATCTTTTATACTTAATTATAGGGTGATATTTTATACTTTATTTACACTAATGAAAATAGCATTTGTATAATTGTTCAAGAAAATTATATTTTTTTTAATACTTAATTAAGTCCCAAAAACACTTTAACTATTATTTTTTAATGTAATAAATAGTAAATTCTGTCCTATAAATGATCAATACCAAGTAATTTTTTAATGAATGGAATAGAGTCCGGGTGCGTTAAAAAAAAAAAAAAGGCTCAAATAGTGAGAACAATTTTAATTTTACTATTTTGCAATTTGTAATTTTTCTATTTTGCAATTTTTTCAAATTAATTATTCTATTTTGCAATTTTTTCAAATTAATTTTGCTATATTGTAACTATTATTAACTATTAAATATATAATGATTATTAATTTTTATTTTCCCAATTAAACATATTTAAATTATAGTACGAGTTTTCTTGGTTTACGATTATGGATTACGTAGCAAATCTTAAAACATACATTGTGAGCTGTTAATAAATTTCAGCAGCGTTAAAGTATTCAAATATACATTCCCAGAAGTAAAATAACTTTACGGAGCGTATATACAACACACAAGCGACATTCCCGAGAAAGGCCAATTGAATAAAATTGTGAGTAAGCTAATTACCGTCAGCTCAGAACGGAGGCAGTGCCGAAGAGTGTATCCGCTAGGGATGAATAATAAATAGAAGTGGAAGTGAGCCTGAGGAATGAAGAAAGAGGTGGATTGTCAGACAATCATAGGATCGGCTGGTCCATAAATGAATAAATAATGAAAGGAAATGCAAATGGAGGAGGAAGGGAGGCTGCGAAAACTCGGATCCTGCGAGGACCACATTAGAGGAGCCTGTTGAATACATTTCCTCGCGAAGAGAGTAGATCCTGATCAATACTCCCTCCTGAAGAACTATCTTACCACCTGCCGATACCTTACCCAACCTCTGGTCTTGGCGGCCTTCCAAGTCAGTCGACCTTTCCATGTAGGCCAATTAGTTTCAAAGCAAGAAAGAAAGAGATTTGAAAATTTCTCTCAAGCTATGGCAAAGCTTCCCCATAAATAACTATTTAACGCAGATTTTAGACAAGGGCACACTAAAAGTTTTTACAATATGATTTATTAAATAAATTAATTATTCCTTATAGTAATGAATAATAAAATATCCAGTGTCCACTAACACGACTTTCTAAGCCGGTTTGGGTATAAAATTTAATAAATAAATTGTTTACTCTTTCGTCGTTATTTAATTTATTTTATTTTATTTTAGTATGTATGAGATCATTCATCACTATTACCTATTGTCCACAACTGTTTGGCAGATTGTAATATCTATCAATAAATAAAAAGTAGTAAAAAAAAAAAAAAATGTAGTCTTGGATTGTGGATTTAATGAATATTGAAACGTAAAACCTCAAATATTGAGAGGAAGGTTAATTTCAGTTTATTATTTTCAATCTACCAAGTAAAAAAAAATTTCTAAATCCGAGGTATTACGTTTTAAGATTCATGTCATAAAAAAAAAAAATTGAGTAAAAACCAAAATCAGGTTGTTTATTTTTTTTAATTTGGCACAGAAATTCTCTAGACGATGATCCTCAGAACTTTTAATTACCATTCACATTTTATTGGAAAAAGATAGTTGACCGTATGAAGTAGATATAAGGATGGGTGTCAATAAAAGTATGACAGCCTCGTCACAAGACAGCACTAACGAAGCCCTGCAAAGTGGGACGAAACGTTTGTTAACAATAAATAGTTTTCTTTTACTATTTTAATACTTTTATTGACCGCCATCCGGACTATCTTCCTCCAGTCACGTTTTAGTTTCGAAACTAATTGCGGACAATTAGATGTTTTTTACAGTTTTATCTTGTTCAAATACAAAAATTGATGAAACATATTTTGTAAAATAATTCGTAGGTTAATTAAATTTCTCACAATACATACAAATATTATCGAAATCAGATTATTATTAGAAAAGAAATGATTAAACGTTAAATATGATAACAATACTTTTAAAGGTATTTTGGCCTAGGCATTTCGAGAAACGTTCAAGGAGCTAAGTTGTCTAAGGCTTGATTATTAAATACCTAGAGTGAGCTTTATTGGAGGATCATTATCGAAAAACAAAGAATTTGTGTATTGGACTTAGGACTCAAACCTTAGGTTTAATTTGGTTTTCATCAGGTCTAAAGTCCAATATTTTACAAACTAAAGTACAACACTAAATTTGGTTTTCATCAGATCAGGGTTCACTTGAACACATTAGATATTTTATTCTTTGTTATTTACTGAACACAATAAACAATTGAGTGATTATCATAATCTTTGGTCGATCCTATTATAAAACCTTTAAAAACAATTTTGATCCTTTTTCTCAACTTTATTCTTTTTGAACTTCCAACGTTTCGACCACTTAGGTCATTTTCAAGGATTCCTTTACTTTGTTTTCATTTTTTCTTTTAAAATTCTTTAAATGCCGGCTAATTGCCTTTGTCCCATAAATTCTTCTATAAATTTCCTTCCCAAATTTAAAACTTTTATTAACCACTTTTCTTACTATTATTTTCATTTGCAAACTCCAAACAGAACCTACCTACCTAACCTGGTAGGTTCTGTTTGGAGTTTTAAATTTGGGAAGGAAATTTAAAGAAGAATTTATGGGACAAAGGCAATTAGCCGGCATTTAAAGGATTTTAAAAGAAAAAATGAAAACAAAGTAAAGGAATCCTTGAAAATGACCTAAGTGGTAGAAACGTTGGAAGTTTAAAAAGAATAAAGTTGAGAAAAAGGATCAAAATTGTTTTTAAAGAAACTAAACCACTCTCAAACAAGTATATTAATAAAAAATAAATCTATAAAATTATAAAATTACAAGATTAATAGTTGACTGTATATAGTGGATTGTAGAAATAGTCCGGTTGGTGGTCAATAAAGGCACAAATAGTAAAAAACATAACTATGTATTCGTAACCAACGTTTTGCCCCATTTTGCAGGGCTATATAAGAACATGTAAGATATGAAAAAGTAATCAAGATATAAAAAGAAAGGGAGTAAAATATTATGTAAAAAATTAATATCAAAATGAAAGAAATACACTAAGTTAAAAAAGTATAAATATAGATAGAATAGAAAAATAATTAATTTACCAAACTTGAAACATAAAATTTCAAAATTTGAGGTGGTTAAAATTTTCTTTTCTTGATCCATTGTAATGAATTATTATTGAATATAATAATAACATTTAAGAAACAACAAAAGCAATACAATTTAAAATCCATGTAAAAATAGCTTGAATTACCTAGGGCTGAAATATTTGATAAAAGTTTGAAGCGTTATCGAACGTGAGTAGTTAATAACATAAAGAAAATAACTTTGAACTAGAGATCCGACCATCATAAGCCGACAGGCTAATAAAAGGGAAGTTAAAATGAGTGAGACATTAGAGTGGTAAGGACTTAATTTTCACTCCGATCTCTTTTATAGCAGCAAAAGAAGAGGTTTATTGGTATTTGTATGTAGATATATTGAAGTGTACACATATAGTTCGGTCAAAAAAGGAGTGGCAGTGGAAATGGAGTGGGAACAAACATTTGACTTCAGAAATTTGTTATGGGTACATAAGAGATATTGAATACCATGTTAAAGCAGTGTGACTTTGAGGTTTGCTCAGTCAATACTCGGTCTAATCTGGCTTTGGCCAAGCAGTTAATGAAATTCTTGCAAAAATTCATTTTTACTTGTTCTTTATTTTTTTTTTTCGTTCCAATATACTGTTTTTAATGTTCCGTGTTACCTTAAGTAAGAAACTTCGACATTAGATCAACTCACTAACGTTCTAAAACTAGTGAATCACTGAAGTCTTCATAGTTATATAATAATGATAGCATGACCAGAGGCACAGAAATCTAACCTACCGAATCCTCCTGTAATTATGGAAGAGGAGACGATCCCGAGAGAAGGCTGGAAGGGGGAATGGCAGTAATGGATTGTCGGCTTGTGGCCCACGGACAATCAATTTGCCAAATTGGATCTGCCCACCCTCTCCAGAAGCAACTTTTTTCCCCGGCATTGCATACATGAATTGTTAAATAATTGGCCGTAGGAACCGCTTTCCCTTTCGGATTTCCCGAGACCCTTTTCCCCTTGGGGACCGGTACTCATAAAGATGAAAATTAGCTTAGCTAAAAACAATTTTGTTTTTATTAAATAATGATTTTCATCCACCGCAAAAAGGGGAGGGTGATTTTTTTAATCAACGGCGTCAGAGGCCTTCAACAAGTAGAGTGCCGTCACACTGCTTTTAGTTTAATCGAATGATGAGGCGGGGTTGTCTGTGGTTGTTTTGGGGGAGGATTCTCAGAAGGGGTAAGTAGAGGTAGAGAGGGTGGGTTGAAATTGACTTAAGATGTTACATTATAGGAAGATCAATTATCTTTTATTTTAAAACCAATTATGAACTAGCAGTTGCATATAATCAAGAAGGTCCGTGAATTTTATTGCAAAATATTGAATATTCTAATGATTAAAGCGATAGCTGCCCTAAGAGACCAGGGGGCTGAAATAATCGCGGATGGGATTCACATCACGGATTATATGAGCGACAGACAGGCGTGCGATCCATTTTCCACTGACGTAGATTTATCGCTTTAGGATTTGACGTACATCCACGTTCTACCCATCGGTGTTTGCGCCAGATTTATAAGGCTATTAAAGATTTACTGTTGTTAATGTATTAATCTTCGTGCGAACAATGAATTATGATTTGACAGACTTTCGTCTCACATCTAAGAAATATATTTCCGCTAAAAATTGGAAAACAAAATTAAAAAAAAAGGAAAATTATTTCAAGTATTCTTGTGTTTTTCTCCGGAAGTAAATCTTCTTCTTTTTGAAATTTTATTTACATACTCCATTGGACTTCTCACAACATTTATTGTAAGGGTAAAACATTGACATGCAGTTGAGATACTAAGCAAAAAGAATTTATGTCACAACCCTTCAATAAATATTAAAGTCATTCTTTAGAATTCTGTGGAACATAAGCAGTCAAAAAATTTTAATTAACCAACCTGATTGAAAAATGGGTTAAAATCTTTTATTATCTATAAATATTGAAAACTGATCAATAAAGAATGAAAGAAGGGAACCAATGATAATTTCTTGCCTAATGCTTTCCTTTGTTTTTATGAAAGGGTTTTTAGAAAATAAAGTATTGATAAATTTCTCACTTGTTAGTGTTTTTTTTTGCACTTGCCTTAAATGTATATAACCATTAATCGATCTGCTACAAATAGATTGTTTAGTGTATTAAAAAAGCCTTTGCTAGAGTCTGTATGGCCAAAATATTTTTTTTAAATCATTAATATTGCAGAATTACACAGGATAATTGTATACTGATACAAAGAACAGTAACTTACTGACTTAAGAAGTCAACATTTTTCATTTTATGTACTGAAATTAAATAATTTATGATTACTATTGTACTACTGCAGTAGCAAATTAAAATTTAATTTACTTAAATCTAATTATTCTTTTAATACACAACTTATCAAACGAAAAAAATGGGTTTCCGTTTTGTTTTTTTTTTCTAAAAATTCGCAAATGGAATTCTCTCAGAATTATAATTTAATCAAAAATAGACGAATTTTTTTTATCACAATTCTATTAATAGATAAGTTTCATGTGCAGTAAAACACTTGGCAAACATAAGTTTCATGTGCAGTAAAACACTTTGCATACATAAGTTTTAAACCAGATTTGAACTTAATATGAATATGAATATATGAATAATTTTTTTTTGTAGTTTCTTGTCTATAATGAAGAAGGTCCATAGAGTCTGAAAGATAAATAAATAAAAAAATTAAACTTTTAAAATTGTTACAGGTTTGAAAAAGAAGTAATTGGTTGAAGTTAAAATATTTCAGTTTTGGAGGTTTCTTATGGCCGATCGATAGTAATTTTTCCTGAAAGTAAATTATCATAAGAATTATTATTAAGAATGCACTAACAACACTTCTCCAATTCGAAATTCGTTACTAATTTGGAATTTAATTAACTTTAGTCCAAAATCCAAACCTCTTAGGTAGGGTTCCAAAACATTCATGGAATACGTTCTTTGCAAAATTTAATCACAAAATAAGATTAAGATAATTATTTAAAGTCTAAATAATTATCGATATAGGAAGGATATATCATTAAAGAAGTATTTCTGCAAAAGATGCAGGCGACGTTGAACTCCTGAGACCATTCAACCATTCGAGAAAGCAGTGCTCAATGCGAATAGAGTGGAGTGCAATGAGGGGTAAGTTAGTACAATGAAAGAGAGGAAGTGAGGGATTAATGAAGGGACGGTCGGTTTGGTTGCTTGTCCATTCGGTGCTACCTCTTTGATCGGATAACTGCTGTCACTAATGAGGCAAGTCCTTAGGAAGCATCCTACCGCTTCGGGGGTGTCTTACAAGAGCTAGCGAAAGAGGATTCAGAGTTTTGTTGGAGTTTAATTGAGATATGGTCAGTATCATCTCAATACATAATCATAAATAATTTAATATATTATATGTACGGATTTTAGTATAGAATTGAAATACTATATCCATAATTATAATAATATTTAGGTATAGTTGAGTAATGTGCCGCTTTACCACTAGCGTTGTAACTCTGGATGTTGAACTTTATTCTTCCAGAGATGCTTGAAAAATTAGATTTTCTTTGTTATTATAATCTATATCTCTTGGTTACTCTGAGTAAATATTAATAATCTTCGCCCTATGTACCAACATACAGTTACAAATTTCATGCAGTATGAAAAAGAATAATGCAAAATTGAAGAAAACGTTATCTGACCACAGCGAATCAGAGCGTCAAACAATTAAACCATATTAATTAACCATTCCTAATTCTGTTAATAAATATAAATAAATAAATTTTCTGTACATCCGAAACCTTATAAAAAATTATATATCAGTGATTAGAAAAACTATTATAAATTGGTATGCGGCACGAAATCTTAAAATCAATATAATTTTATTTCTTGCACCTCTGAAAACATAAATGGTCCTCATATATTGTTATTGCAGAATTTAAAAATCATTAAATAGTCATTACCTTTTTAATTGAATTATGTTTCAATCGGGTAAAGAATTGAAACATTTATATTTTTAATGAGGTGTAGATAGTTGACCGTAGATTAATGATTGGAGAAGTTTGT